>NW_004955470.1:9144532-9181001 GCF_000276665.1 Chinchilla lanigera | reverse complement strand
TATATATATTCTCTTTCCCTCTTTCTTTCTTTCTTTTCTCCTCTCTCTCATCTCAGCTGTTCTTCCCTTTTGAGCAGTTTCTTGCCCTTTCACAATATCTATTGTACCTTTCAGATTTTATTTACTGTTCAGTTTCTTACACTAGGGAGACCACACATTTACACATGTGAGTCTGATTTATTTCACTTATGAGTATAGTCTCTAGCTTCATCCATTTACCTATAAAAGCCTTGAATTTATTTTTCTTTATAGCTAAGTAATACCCCATTGTATAAAAATACCACATCTTTTTTATCCATTCCTTGGTTGATAGACATTTCAATTGTTTCCAAGATTTAGCTATTACAAATTGCACTGCTATGACCATGGGGGTACATATATTGTTGTGGTAGGATGTTTTCAGTTCTTCTGGAAAAATACGCAGAAGGGGAAAAGCTGAGTTGAATAGGGCCTCTAATCCTAGCTTATTGTGGAATCTCTGGACTGATTTCCACAGTGGTTGCACCAGCCTACACTGCCACCAGCAGTGGAGAAGGGTTCCTTTTTTCCCACAGCCCCTCCAGCATTTAACTTCTTGATGGTAGCCATTCTTTCTGGGGTGAGATGGAATCTCGGTGTTGCTTTAATTTGCATTTCTCAAATGACTAATGATGTTGAATGGTTTTTCATATATTTACCTGCCATTTGTATTTCTTCATCTGAAAAGTGTGTGTTCATCTCAGATGCCTATTTTTGGATTGGGTCTTTCTATACCTAGCCATATTTTGATTCGTACATGGTCTTTTCTTGGTTTTACCTCAATGTGCATCCCTTCTCTCTCCCTCTGATATCTTTTTTTTTTTTTTTTTGCTTTTTCTCTGGTACCGGGAACCGAACTCACGACCTTGCGCTTGCCAGGCAGGTGCTTTTGCCGCTGAGCTAAATCCCCAGCCCCTTCCCTCTGATATCTTTATTAGTTTTTGCCATTTCTGGTCCTCTTTCCCTTACACTCTATATTATGGACTGTAAATGGAGGCTTAAATGTCTTCTGCCCGGCCGCGTGCAGGACACTCCCACAGAAACACAGCGGAGCCGTGCTGAGAGACGCCTTGGATTTCAGCCTGCAGCCCAAAGCCAGCTTGTCCACCACTGGACCCAGGCAAGCTTCTGACCAAGGGTCCACTCAGATGCAGGAAACAACTTGGAAGGAGCAACATGAGGATCAACCTCTGTCAAAAGTACTCAGGGATTAGATGATTCTGAGTTTGCAATGACTTACACGTAAGTATAAGAACTAAGAATGTGTAATGAACATTCAATTGATTTTTTAAGAGAAGAGCCCTGAGAGCCAGTCATAGCAATAGGTGAAGCGTAACAATATGGTGCACATGGGGGTGGAAATTTTAGATGACACCGGAGTCCACGGAGAGGAAGCATGTTATTTCTTGAAACACTACAGGTTTTTAAAGTTCTTTGTTAATCATTTAAATATTTCTTGAGCGAGATTTAAAAATCTGGTTGAAAAATTGATTATAAGAAACAACCTATCCTTTAAAAAGCAGTCTTTCTATAATTCTCCTAAAACTCCCACTACGTGCTCATTTGATGGCCAGAGGCGTCCCTGGGCTTGCAGGCGCCGGCCCAGGCTCACCCTGCTCCTTGCAGGTGTGCGGTGAATTTGTCGCACCTCTCTCTCGCTCTCTCTCAGAGCAGCGCAGTTGCATAACTGGTGTGGTCTGTTATATGTAACAGAAATGTCACTCGCCGCTTCTGAAGGAAACGCTTGAAGGGCAGAGCTGGGCCCGGCTCCCTTCCCGGTCTCGCAGGTCTCTGTGTCCATAGTGGTGCCTGCATCGGTCTGGGCCCCCTGTGACCTGCGGGGACCAGCACTTTCTTCCTCCCTGGGTACCACCTGAACATCCAGGGGCTGCACACTCAGCTTTCTCCTCTAGCTCTGGAGATTTTCAGGGTGTGGGGATTCTGCACAAATCCAGGCTATCTGATGGGTGGCCCGTGAGAAGTGCTGCACTGCGTATCTACACTTTGCTAGCCAGTTTCAAAGCCTTTTAAATCCACGCTCAAAATGCCACGGCTGACTACATTGCCTCGCTCATGGAGAAAACATAAAATATTGATATCACCCCCTCACATGCTCTGGTAAACTCCAGCCCAGCAACATTCGTCCTATTCTTTTAGGAAACTGGAAGGTGGCCACAGTCGCATACCAACGTGCTATCCCTAGATCGCAGATATTGAGGGCTCATGGCAGATGTCTCCACTCCAGCTTTGACAACTGGCTGCAGCAGTTAATCAAGAGTCACAGCGATTTCTTTGACACAAAGGTGGCTCTGCAGGGTCCTGGAGGTGACGGCGTGTGGGAGAGATTTCAAGGGCTATGAACTTGGAAGTGTGTTGACATCGTGGAAGAAAAAAATCAGCATATCTCAAATACAAAAATAGCCCAGATCTCCACATTAAATTCCACGAATCTCAGTTTAATCTATGTATGATAAAATATTCAGGAGCTTAAAGGAATTAAATATTTTAGTAAGAGCAAGATATTTTAGCAAAAGTCTTTCGCAGCCTCTTTCTCTCCTACAGGAACTCGACATGGGGTCCAATGTGGAGCCACGCAGCGTGGGTGTGGAGTGTTCACAGCCCCTGTGTGAACCGGAGGGCTAATCTCTCCACCACCCTCCATTCGGGAGCTTCATGGCCCATCGTTGCTTTTTCATGTTAATCTTTTGAGATTGGAGTCAGGTGTTATGTATTGGCTAGATAGAGAATAAAATTGGAATACTGGAAACTAAAAATAGAACTACCATATGGTCCAGCCATCCCATTTCTGGGTACATATCCAAGGGAATTAAAATCAGCATGTCAAAGAGACATCTGCACTCTCATGTTCACTTTGGCATTATTCACAATAATCAAGATATGGTATCAATCTCCATGTCCGTCAGTGGCACAATGGGTAAAGAAAATGTGACATGTGGTGTCCATCTACAGTGGAGTACTATGCAGTCTTTAAAAAGAAGGAAATTCTGTCATTTCCTACTACATATACGGAACTGGAGGACATTATATTAGGTAGAATACGCCAGACTCAGAAAGACGAATTCTAAGTCATCTCATTTATATATGGAATCTAAAAGAGTTGATCTCATAGTTACAAAGTGTGGAGAGATGGTTAGCATAGGTGAGGTGGGGTAAAGGATGGAGAAATTTATATGTGACCAAATGCAAAGTTTTAGTTAAGACTGCAAGGAGACACCTTCCTGATCTATTGCATTGTGTATGGCCACAGTTAATAATAATGTAGTATATTTTTGAAATGCTAAAAGCTTAGATTTTTAACATCCTGTTCACATAAAATAAATTAGTGTGGCGCTGGATTTGTGAATCAACTTGCTTGACTCTTCCTACAGCATATACGCTGCTCAAGGCATCACAGGGTAATACATAAGCGTACACAACTCTGGTCAATCTAAAGATATTAAAATTTAAAACAGCAAAAAAGGAAAATGTAATACAGTTTCATCAGAGTTTCAGTGATGTGCTGTGTGTGTGGTGGTTGTGTGAGTGTGTGTGTGTGTGTGTGTGTGTGTGTGTGTGTGTGTGCAGTGGGAGTAGGAAAGATTTCTAAATGCCTTAAAATAGATTGAGCTTTATGAAGTTCAAATCTTGCTTTCCCTGGTGATCTGGGATGAAACTCTGGAAAGGATGGCCTTGATCTCTCAGCGGGCAGCGGGTATGAGAGGGCACATGAGGACACCCTCACGTGTACCGCAGAAAAGGAGACTGACTTCATGGGAAAGCCCCGGTTTTGAAACCTGACAATGTAAATTTGAAAATCACTGAATTATCACTCTTTTTCAAAAATGAAACAAACTCTGTATAATTCATACAATCAAGATTTGTTTTAAAATGGAATTCTCAACAGGCTCTGCTTTCCACCTTGCGAAGTCAGTACCTTAAGTCCCCTGTACCTGGCAGCTGACGATCAAACGAAAGGAAAGACTGAAGGGGAGGGCATTTTGCAGTGACAAATCAACTTACAAATGTTAGCTAAACTTTTAATCTCCTGTTTTCCTTGGCTATGGTTTTAATGTAATTCCACATATTTTCCTCATCAACCTGCACATTTTCGTCAGGAGTCTCCCTGCTTCTGCAGAGCAGGCACACTTCAAACCCGGACTTATCAAAGTCCTGAGTGCCGTGCAAGCTGAGCAACCCTCACCCTGGCCACAGGAGGTCCCTCAAAATGAGGCTGCTTAATAACAAGATTTCTTTATTCTGAATCCGAAACCGAAGCAGCTTCCAGGAAGCA
Organism: Chinchilla lanigera; assembly: GCF_000276665.1. Taxonomy (NCBI): domain Eukaryota; kingdom Metazoa; phylum Chordata; class Mammalia; order Rodentia; family Chinchillidae; genus Chinchilla; species Chinchilla lanigera. Next base: position 9,176,692 of record NW_004955470.1, on the reverse strand, counting down.
GTATTCCCTATCAAGAGTACACACCACAGTCAACATAGCCACACACTTGTGGGTCACTCACATAAATAAATATAATTTTAATTATATTTTAGAAAAGTGGAGCCCTTCAGGTACTCACGTGTTACGGTTTATGAACTGCCGCATGCAGCAATCAATGATGTGAGCAGATGTGATTCTGCGAAATATTTAAACAAAATTGACAGTTTTTTCAAAAAATATATAAATGCTGTACTTCTTCCTTATATAAATTCTCTCCCAAGTCCACGTACATAAATTCAGCTACAGTTTGTATATGGGAAAGAATCACAAAGAGTGTTTAAGAACTAGAATTCATTTGTGCCTTGTATGAAAAATCTAGACCTTAAAGTGCCTTGGTGAAATGTTTATCAAAATTCTGGTAGGCAGCCAGCATCCTGTCTGAGATGCTAAACCCGCCCCATATGCATTAGGGACCCTTCGCTCTGCTCCCCCACAAGTCTTCTTTTGTTTGTTTGTTTATTTGCCTCCTAAAGTAGTTTCTTCCTTCAAGTTCCTTTCGCTATTTCCTTAAATCTTATCTCCCCCTGCTGGCTGTGCAACACTGAACTTGTGTAGGTAGAGAAGAAAATTATCTGCAAAGGTTGTAGACACGGCAGAAGGGAATCTAGGGAAAACGCGTGCACCGATACACGTGCACGTAACACATGCGTGTGCATACACAATGAAACCAGATGTTTTTGTAAGTTAAACATTGTCTTGGAGTAGATCTTTTAGAGAAATAGTTTATAAACAATTTTATTTGAAAGAATAATATGAAAGACACGAGATGAATCCCACATTTGTATGTAGGGGAACAGCAAAGTGTGCTGTCGTCATGGTTCCAGTTATACAATCACATACCCAGGTTCCATCATTGTTTACCAGGAATATGAGGAAAGCATAGCTCGTGGATCTACACGTCAAGGCAGAGGGTGAGTAGGCCATAACCGCTGTGAATGTAGCAGTCAGCTGAATTATTACATATGACCTTTATTGCCTTAGCACAGCAGAATGAAGTCTACCAGAACTTTCGATGGTTTCCCGACCTTTGTGGGTTATATTATTAGACTGAATATTGAAAGTTTAACACTGAAAATGCTTGCTAAACCAACATATACCCAACCACAGGATGCATAATTCTCAGAACTGCATCTACATGGTCTGCAATTTACATTAAATTGCTATGTTTTGGTTAAATGGCACCTCAGCTTCCAAGCAACTCTTTCAATAGTTGTTTCTTTAATTATTACTTAATTTTGTGGTTATGACTGGTTTTCAGTTAAAGAGGGTACTACTGACAAATTCAATTAAATGGAAATAGAGGACTTAATGGTCCATGCTAATGCTTCATTTCATACATAATATTTTATCATTTTCTCTGCAAATTTGTAATGAGCACTTTGTTTGTATTAATAAATGCTTGCATTTGGGCCCCATAAAGTATAGTAATTAAAATACTTTGCTAATAATATTTACTTATAAGTGCTCTAAAAAATTAACCCATTGATTTCAATTACTTTTACTAAACCAACTTCCAATACAATTCTCTGGCATCAAAATATTATTTCATACCATTTTCAATAAAGTGCCTTGGTGCCATTTTATTATATTTTAATAGAGCGTGTCATATATCTGCTTCTTGCTGGAACACAGATTTCATAGAATGATGGCAAACAAAAATTTAAACAAAACTACCACTTTTCTGAATTATGAACAAAGGACACATATGTTCTAGATCTCGTTTCCAAATATTTAAACTGAGAAATGTAACTGTTTATTGTATTGAAATGAGCAAAAGTTGGTTGTCCTTTGGTCTTTAAAGTAAATGTTACTCTATGGTATTTTTCTTATTACCTTTAACAGAAATCATCTGTAGGCAATTTACATTCCTTCCCATACCAAGAGAAGATATGTGGTCTCCTGAAATGAATGGAGATTTTATTTACAAACACATTGCAGAATATGTGTTACTCATAACCCAATTCTGTAATAACAACACAGAACTCATATATGTATATGATATATATATGTATATATATATACACACACACACATAAAGGAGATATTTTTATAGTTATAAAGTTAGAATTAATAAGTTTCTATAAGATTATTTAATTTGCCATTTTAGTTGAGAAAGAACAGCTAGAGTGTATCTGAAATCTCCCTCCGGGTATGTGGTCAGCATACTTGCAAATCCATTTTCTGGTCTTTAGAAAAAAGGCAACTGGAAATTAGACACATTTAAAGCAAAACCATGTAGGTTTTTTTTCTGCACTTTTTGCTACTAATACTGAATCAATAGTCTAAGAATTAGGAGAAACAAAACCTCAAACTGGCATAAAGCATTGAAATTGCAAAATAAATTAAGGAAAGTGAAAGAAAAAGCTTGAGGTAGCCTCTTCTTTTAAACTTACTCATGAGAAAATGAAATCATGACCAAATTCTTCAACTTACTAAAGTCTTACATGCAAGCCATTAAAACGACTTGGAGATTCACCTCATTAGAGAAGCCTTTCTTTTTAAAAGCAAGTTAGAAATGACAGCTCTAGTTTTCACATCGAAACACCAAGTGTCGCATCTTGGTACACCAGAGTTCTCAGGAGAACGTCCTTGGAGAGGCAAGGCCACTTTGCCTCTAGTATGTAATTAGAATTATTACTATTTTCAAGATGGGAAATCAAGCACAACTTCAGATGCTGAATAAGAGGAAGACCTGTAAAGCACAGGTAATAAAGCTCCCAAAGTTATCATTTCAACCTAACTCCTGAAACACCGTGGAAAAATCAGCTGAGAAGTTGTCATGGGAGAGTGTTATTTTGGATTGTTTTAATGGGGTTCACAAAAGCACATCTGATGATCCTACCACACTATTGTCATATCAGAGTATATAACTGGTATAAATACCACGTATAGCAGGAAATAAAACACACATAGATGCACCTGCGCAGAAGGTGCAGGTCATTGGAACTGACAGATGCAGAAAGAGCTCCACCATTAGCTAGCAAGGAAAGGTAGGCACACCAGCATACTCTGTGGTATTGTGCACATGTGTGTGGATTCAGGGAAGAAGAGAATTAGAACTCACTTTAATGGGTCACCATCACCTGCGAGGACTTTTTTTTCTCAGAGTGGTAGTTGGCTGAATAAGTGAATAAACTGGTAGATCTGGCAAAAGGGTTAACACAAATATGTTCTACTTCTAGGTGACTGGTGAAATCCTTACATTTTCAAACCCAGAAAATTCTGCACCTGACTAAATAGTTTAGTAACATAGAATAGTGATAAAAACATTTCCATAAGCCTTTCCTTTTCCTACTCTTTGGAAACAGTTTCAATTGGCAAAATATTTTTTTTCTAGTCCCTAAAATAAATCTTACTACAAAGAATGCTTCTGTCAGAGTATTAATGGTTGAATCTTTTCTGGTTCTGAAGCTCCGACTGGTACAAGAAGATCTAATTCCGTGTCCCAACATATGCCAGGGGTGTGCAGGGGAGGGTTTCCCAGAGATCAGGGTTGCCCTCGCCTCCCTTTCCCTGCATGTCACAAGATCCCTATCAACTGTTGCTCAAAACACAGGAGATATGAGACTTTCTGTCTGGCTGCCTTTGGAGAAGTGATAAACACACCTGGGAGAGTCCAGGACACAGCCCTGCGGCCCCAGAGACAAGGGGCAACATGCTGCACTTGGAGATGGACACTGACCTGGTGATCCTTCTTGGACAAAAGAAGGGACGTCTTGTTCTTGCTTTGCTTGACTTTCTAAAAGTTACCAGTGGTTGGGATTTGGCAGCACAGGGATTAACACCAAAAGCACAGTTCTTGATGGAATATGTTTTATGCGAAGGAAAGTAGAGCTAGTCAACTACGTGGTCATCCTTAAATCTAAACCAGACAAGCTTAGAAGCCTTTGATTCAACAGCTAAATAGTGCTTAATATTACAAGTAGCCCTCAGCAACTGCAAACGGTCTGTTTGGACATTTGTTAATATGAACAGCATCATATGCATTTGCGTGATGCCCTTAGGTGCAGAATTCATCTGGGCACTTTGCCTCGATCCATCAGACCTGACCCCGTCTGTGGCTTTTCCAGGTGTATTCAGGGCCACGAAGGTCTCACCTTCCCTTCCTTGGAGCTCTGCGTTCCTCCACACAAGTGTGAGTGTGGGCTGTGGCTCTCCACGTGTTTGCTGTCTTGCTGCACACTGCAGGGGAAGGCTGTGACCGCTTTAGCAGCCTTGAGTGCCAGTGCTTCGAATGGAGCGATGAGTGTGGCGAGCCCCTTCTGCAGTCCTCATTCGGCAGCCGCTGGCTGAAGCTGCTCAAGTGCCCTCAGGTCGCCTTCCAGTTTGAGCATTTCATATTTTTAAACTAATTATTATATGAAAGGCACATTTTTGTCATGTCCTGATTGCTGATGAAATGCTGTGATACAGAAATTGGGCCTACTAACTGGAAGGATCATTTATTCCGAGGGTGAAAAATATCAAACCAGTGCTTCAGTGAAAACTCAAATTGCTCAGTAAGGCAATTTGCTTAGGCAAAATGTATCATTAAAGAAAACACTGTTCAGAATAACTTGATCAAATATTTCAATGGCTGCAGGGTTAACTAGAAATAAAAGCAAACCTATAACTCCTGTCTTGTGAGAGACAGGAGACAGCTCAACAGAGGGTCTTCATTCACTGTCAAAAATGATTTTTGTTGTCTTTAAATTTTGATGGTAACATAGAGAAACCAGGAAGAGATAAAGGAAAGGGGAGAAATATTTCTTTTTCTCTGTGAAATCATGAGGCAAACTTATCAGTATGCAAAACATTTGGATTTTTTTGTGGCTAGGTTAATCTAACTAGGTTAACTAGCACAGGTAATCTTTCATTTGGGAGACAGAGAAACTAGTACACAGGAGTAGAAAGAAATGAATTGTGGCTTTTTTTGGGAAAAGATTGGCTTCACCATGTGGACTGGGAACAGGGAAGCCTTTATATGTCGAACGCATGTGAAATGTAGTTGGGGAATAAAAAGAATAAATATTAATAGACAAATATTTCTTTAAAACATAATGCAATGCAAAATCCTACAGGATCAGATCACAGTGCTTGTGGGACAGCGGAGGGGGTGAACCTATGCACGCCTGAACAAGGGAAGCTGTAACCAGAGATTGTTTCGAAGCAGGCAGGATACACAGATTTCAGCTATAGCCCAGGCCTGGCCAGTAAGAGTAATTAAAAAATAAGTAAAATTCTTCCAAAGAGTGTACTTTTTACTGATAATTTTGGCATGGTTTCTGTAATTCAGCACACTCAGGTAGGGTGTATTTTCCTCCCCGGTTTATGTGTATTCCACCAGCACTTTTCCACACTTTCCTTGGTAGACTTTTGAGTAAAGTCCACTTCAGAGTGGATGGTCTCAGGTCAATTGTCCACCGTCTGCACTGGCATTTTGTTAGACTTTCTATGTTTGGAATCAGTCCAACGCATCATGCCAGGGCAGTGGGAAAATGTCTGTTCAGTAATGTCCATGTGCTAAAAATCCTCAGGAGAGTTCCACTGGGAGAGGATTAAAACTTGTCTTTCTGCCAAATAACAAATCTTTGTTGGTCCTCTGCAGTGCTGGAGATGTTCGAGCTCATGTTACAGGTTAATTGCTTTTGGGGTGGAGTAGCCTAAGTGAGGTTTTCTTTGGCTTAGCAGAGTATTAATAAGGAAACCCAGCACCACGTGACCACCAATACCAGGGGAGAGAATTCTGGCAGACTGTGGCAGCCAGGGGCCAACAGGGGAGCTCTGACACGCCAAGCCCATCTGATAGGCACAGACCAGAGTAGTTTTCTCTGCTGTGGCCCATGGATATTAAGCAACAAAGCCCTCTTCGCTAGATGCCTGAGAAATCCAAACAAACAGAGCCTCAAAAGTTGTATTTCAAGTGCAACTTGGAAAAGAAACTTAATGCAAGTGATCAGAGAGAAATTCAGGGAATAAGACCTTGTCTCCTTGCTGCCTTCCTCCGGCCTGAGCGTACCCCTCCTTGTTTTACTTTATTTCAGATTGTCTTAAATAAAAATAAGACTGCCCATGGCTGGAACGTGGGTATCGACATTATCCATGGCATTTTTTTTCTGTCCTGATTATAGAGCCCTGAAAATCCGCGCTCTTGGAGGAATGAGAATACTGCACATCTTTATAACAGCCTGAGCGATGCTAATTACCCATTCTGTACTTAGAAAGTGGAGGGCTGGAGACTATGTGCGTTTACAGCACCCATGTTTGCAGAGGTAGCTGGCCTGTCAGCATTTTCATTCTGTACGAAATGCCTACGAAGATTTTAGAAACGGCAAAGCAGCCTCTTTAGCATCAATCTACATTGCAATTTTAGCAAACCAGCATTACTCCGAACACCATACAGTACATCCTAGTGTACACAGTGAAAGTCCAATTTGAATCTGTGGGATGAATTAAAATACCATACACTAAAGAGCCGTTCAAAAATAGTAAACTACCGTACTACCAGCTGCAATTTCTTATTTTTCCTGAAAACTCTTCTCCGTTTAAATAAGAGCAGCATATGGCTTATGCAAGCTATACCTTTTAATAACTCCATAAAAACCTGCTTGGAACATTACACAGCCCGGGCGAGAAGGGGACAAACTGCACTCCTTCCACCCGGGTTTCCCTGCAGGAGAAAATCCAGGCAGAGCCCACGCTCCAGGAGAACGCAGATCTCTCTGCTCTTCCGCCGTTTCCCTCTCCTGCAGGCCTCGCACCCTGCGTTTCTGCTCCAGTGACTCTGTGGCAGGATCCGTACACAACGACCCTTCTTGCTGGGCTGACCACCTAGCAAGCACCGTTCTGTGCGCCGAGCCTCCGCCCTGCGCCCAGCCAGCTCAGCTTTCTGCATGGCTTGTGCGGGACAACGCTGTGCAATCATCTGCAAAATGGGGTGTCACTCAAGGCTCTAGCGCAAGAGCAGGCTCAAAGGGCAACGCGGTGGCGACTCAGCGGCCACGGTCAGTGACTGGTGGCCATGGGTGAAGTTGGGGAAGGAGGTGGCGTGGGGTGATGGCGTTCCCTTTTCTCATCACTGCCGAAAACAACCAAAGAGAGCCTTCCTTCTTCCTCCCCTGCTCTCCCCTCCCGCCTGTCCACCTCGCTCTCTCCAAACCCAGCCTTCGATGAAAAACAGAGAGCAAAGGCCACCAAAGGCCAGGGGCGGCTCAGTTTCAGGCCCCAGGGCAACATGTGCGCAGCGGGCAAGTGTGTAAGCAACACTGAACGTAGCAGTGGGTACCTCAGACGCACGGTCTTCTGACTCTAGCTTTCTTTTTAGCCGTGCATATTTATTGCCATTCAGAGAGCTTTGCCTGCCTCCCAGCAACCAGCTATTGAGAACGCAGCAAATCTTAAAATGATTAAGGCCCTGGAGTTTGCTAAAGATGTGGCATGCAAGGAATCATGAGAAAGCCATAAAATATTAAAAAAATATTAATAATGTCAGTTCTAATAATTCAGTCTTAGATTTATTTTGGTACAATCCTGCTCCAAGTGGTGTGCCCTGTCTTTTTTCTTAAGAATGAACAAAGATCATGGAACAGATTGTAACCTAGGTAAATTGCATGTCTGTTTACAATTGTATTTCACATATTTTATATATCATTTGCAAACTATTCCCCAAAGAAATATGGATCAAACTTTTGAAAAAAAGGAAGATTTGATGACAATCTGTTTTCCTTTCATTTGTTTCAGATGCTGCATGCGATTTCGTCTGCTGCTTAGCTTCTTTGTGTGTACTTTGAGTATAGTGCCCTGTCCTGTTCATCATTGCTTTCCTTTTGTTCTTTTGGCTTTTACATTCGTAAATGACATTGCCTGAAATGATATCACCACAATTAAGCAAAAAGGATGGGGGAGAAGCCCCCGCTGAAGATGGGAGGAAGTCGACATGTGCGATGTAATCATGCCTTTCTGATCAAATGTCCGTGTCAGCGATGCTTGCAGGTCTCACTGCAACAAAACAGATCACCCTTCCCCCGACTCTGCTCTCAGGAATGTGCGATTCCTGAGCGTTAAGACTCGTCATCACAAAGATGTCTTAGGTTACGCTTGCAGGGAAACAGCGAAGTACTGCAGCATATTTATGAACATGTTTCATGGTTTGTACTTTGGGGATGGGAAATCATTCCCCAGTAATTAATTGCTGCAACTGTTTTAACTGTCACAACTAAAGATTAATTTTGCAGGAGCAGTTGAACCAGCAGCACAACCACTGGCAACTGCTCCGGAGTCTGACTCACGACAGTCACAGGGGAGCAGCAAGGATGCTGAAGTCCCTGCTAAGTGGGTTCTCGCGGCCCTGGTCCTGCATGCTCACGGGGCGCTAATAGAACCTCTTTACTCTTACGCTAGCACTGAAGTCAGGCAAACACAGTCTCTCTCATCAGGAGAGGCGCTGCTATCCCACCTCAAATCAGGGCTCTGAGATCATGCTCACACTGAACACTATCGTACACTTGGTGTTTAATTCTTGCTTGTACTCAAATGTAAGTGGTTCAAAAAGCACATCTTTAAATGCCTTCAAAAATAATAAATCAATAGCATCATTTAAATTTGGTACCTAGGCTCTTAAGAAACATTATTTGACTGTAACTAATTGTTGTGATTAACGCTAATGAAGCTTGGGTGCGAAAGTTGGCGGTGGCTGAAAGTGAACACACACACTTAGGAGCAGCGATAAGGATCACGGGAAAGGCACGTGCAATGGCTTGGGAGCCCGGCGCTTACTCAGTGAAAACGCTCTTGGCAACTCCTGACCTTTGAGTTCCTAACTTAAAGGACACGTAAACAACACCATTCTCCAGCAAGTTTCCCTTGATAACCTTCTGGAAAGGGGACAGAATATCCCGCAGCCATTTGACATGCACAATTTAGCAATTATGTGGTCAGAGGAGGAATAATTCTGCTGAGGCGCTGGGGACGGCTGGTGTTTACGGCCTTTACACATTTATGGGAAAGTCTAAAATCTAACACAGCATAATCAATATCAGGACGATTCTCCTTTTGAGTCACGAATGATATCCCACCTCCTCTAGGAAAATCGCACTGGACGATTTTATATACCCCGTTCAACCTAAGTCCCAAAGAAAGAGATAGAGAGAATGTAAGACTCTGGGAGCGCAGTCTTACTTTCACTACTGTATTTAAATGAAGAAGAAAAAATAAACACAAATCAAAATGCAAGGGATAATTTTTTTTAACCTTGGATTTAAAAAATAACATTTCTCCAGGTGAAAAGAATTAAGTTTATTTTACTTCTCCACTAAAAGAAGTTGTTCTTTTTCTCTCAGTCCCCTTGGAGATCATAGCCATTTTTATTTATTTTTGTTTGACAGGACATGTAGAAGTGCAATTGAAAGACCCATAGTGCTAATGCTTTAAATATTTCAACCACATTTAGGGCTCTCAATTCATTTCCTCTGTGGAGAATTTAAAACTGTTTTTCTTTGTTTAGTTTCCTTGGTAGGAAAATATATTGTATTTGCATTTCATTTTTAATAGATAAATAGGCAGAAAATAGTTGTTTTCTCCTTTCAGAAAGTAAAATCATGTTTAACCCTTTATGTTCCCATGAAAGCGTAGTCCAGCATCTTTCCTCTCCAGTCCTACTTGGGACAGGGTGCTTTCCACCTTCAAGAGTTCACCAATCAGCCATCAAATGCAAGATGCCCGATTGGGTCCCTTCTTCTTCCGCCCTTCCCTCTGCCTGCCAGATGTCACAGGAAGTGACCTGAGTACTGACAGCAAATCCAGAAGCACCCTCCACGTGCTTGCAGGCATGGCCATCCCCACAGAGAACATGGACCAGCTCTGCAAACAGCCCGGGCAGCCTGAGAAGACCTGGTGGCTCTAGAAAGCCCCATGAGCAGACAGACGTGATGGTTCACCTCTCTTCCCAGGTCTGTTCCAAGACATTGCAGTTGGGAGTCTAGGAGTCTAGCTTTTACTTTGCTTTCTTAAAAAAGAAAGTACTAGCAATTAAAAAATACACCAGTTCTGTAGGGCGTTTACCTCCTTAGCAATCACACTCTGCACATACACTTGAAAGGAAGGGTTCACTGCTACAGGCAAGTTCAAGTGATAAGGCAAGATTGGTTGGCATACAGATTGGCTGCGGCTGCTCCAAAGATCCCAAAGTGCACTCTTTCTCCGATGCCGTCTTCAGGCAAGTGTGATTTTTCAGCATATGGAATGCAGAAGGAGAGGACTCCCCGAACTAAGTTACACCAAATTGATATTCACCCATCGGGACTTGAGAACTTCGGAAAACTATGTGGCAAGGAAAGGCGTGTGCGCCTCCCCCATGCAGAGGCTAGCACGGTGGCTCTTGAACCGGTTCCCTATTGTACTCATCTTAAACAGATGTCTTTTTGTGCATGGCACGCCTCACACAAGCGTGTTGGCTGTAACCTTCTGTTTGCAAGGGACTGAATGTGGTGATTTTCCACATGCTGAGAAGCTGAGCAGGAACGCATGAGACTCCTCAGTGCCTCAGTAGTGGGAAGCAAAGGCAGTGACGCCTTCGCTAGCATGTCTTAGAGCATGTAGGAAAAGCAAAATTGGCTGACTTCGTTACTAAAGAAACCCATCGCGTTCACTTTTATTCTTTTGTTCTCTTAGCATATTAGATCACCAGTTCTTTCTTGCACACCAACACACACACACACACACACACACACACACGCAGTGTAGCATCTGGTGAGAAATACAATCTTGCTCTCTGCTAAAAAGAAAGCTACCAACATGCTGAATTTTACTTCTGTGACCTGGAGCGCATCGCCAAGCCGCCCTGGAACTCCTGTTCTCCAAGGGAAGCAGGACCAACCTGACCTTGTAACTGCGGGGAGGTCTGCAGGAGATGAAAGAAGAACCTCTCCTGATTGCCTCAGTGACCTCCTCATGCCTTTGTCAAAATTCCCAAATTGCTCATGGTCCATCTGATCTTAGTCCCTGGGCACTTTCTCCTCCTCCCTCGCTGTTTTTTTTGCTCTGAGACACTTTCCACCCTTGAGCATGCTCTGGAATTTCACCAGTTCATTTATTGTCTATTTTCCCCTCAGCAGCGTGGGAGTGCACCGGGCCAGGTGTCTGAACGGTGTTGTTTGTTACCCCACCCACACCCCACACACTAATTCACATTCTAGCCACAGCTCTGTAAATACGAGTGGAGGGGATAAATGAATTCATTAATACATGAATGGAAAGGTTTGATTTATCCAAAGTATCTCTTTGCTGTCCTGGGGAGCTACATGGAAATTTTGCAATGCATTTATTGGAAATATCTCTTTCTAACCCTTGTTGGGCCAAAATAGAATATTTTCTTCCAAATATACACAAAGTAAAGGTCATATTTTCTCGGGCATGTTTCACAAGGCACAAATCATGTTAAATCTAGCATGGGAGCAAGTGCTCTGCGCATGTGGGAAAATGCTTTGCTTATTGACATTGGGCAGTCAGTGTGCTGACCTCCACACTGACGGACAGACAGTGGTACGGGACCTGGAGGTACGGCGTGAAGAGACAGGCTGGGACAACTTGCGAAGACCTGACCCAGGTTCTGCCTGTCCTGAGGAGGCCTTGTTACCTTTGAAAAGCTGGGCGAGCCAAAAGGGCTGTGATTTCGTCCTTTAAAAGTGCATGGAATTGGCTTCCGTCCTAGCTCCACGAGCACTCTCAGGCACTTTTGGCATTTCCTATCCTACTCCTTGACCTCGAAAGGGTGAGAGACGGCCCTGCCTCTTGTCTAGTCCTATTCTGTGGTGGCAGATGTCTTGAATTTGGGCTTACCTTTTTTGTAGGTAGCCTGATCATTGGAATATCTGTGAGAAATCAAGTGCTGGGGAATAAAATTAAGAGTCAGAGGCAGTCCCTAGGGTTCATGGTCTCATCTTTATTTCTATAGTTTTTATGGTTTTTTTTTAGGAGAGCATCCTCAGATTTATTAATTCAGGGAAAGAAAGAGAAAAAAATCCCTAATTTTAAATGCATCCCTTACCGACAACTATTCTTAATGTAGATGAAAAATAGAGTAAGTCTGCCCTGCATGGCATATGATTACAATAAAGCGAGGAAGGAGCGTCCTTTTTGGGAGAGCAGGTTGTAGCTCACACATGTTCGGGATTACTGGGAGAGCGATTTGTCCTCCGGATGGTCTCGGAGGGGAGTGCATGTCAGCGCCGTGTCACCGACTCCAGCGAGCGTGCGGGTCTTTTGTGAAATATCTATGTCACTTACTTTAAGTGGGAGTGTTAACACCTTTGCTTGTTCTCTAAAAATGGGATTTGCTTCTTTTCTGACTTAAAAAATAAGATTGCTATAAAAGGGAGCATGAAGTAAGTTACCAACATACCTTTTTCAAGAATCAAGCTAAGGAAGGCAATGCTTCCTTAAAAGGCTTCGCTTCTTATTTCCCACCTGGCTTAGCGCTGGGATAGAACACCCCATGGAAAGGCTCAGAGGAGAAATATGTTGAAACTCAATTACCTGCGTTACTGAACCACCTACAGATATTTAAAAATATTCTCTTCTCGCAGATACCCGGTATGAATCAAGTACTTTTTTATTTGTGTCTCTTATGCCCCATTAACATAATGAAGTGTCATGTGCCTTTTTTCTCAGTAGGAAGAAAGGTCCAAAGGGGTGATAAAATGTCCATGCAACTATAAGCTAGTGGACAACGGCTTTAACTGCTTCCTGACTGGGTGGTGGGTCTGGAATACCAAGCAGGCTGGACCACATCTCTGTTTGCAGAGACCAGAACCGCAAGCAGATGAGAGTTTTGGATTGGAAAACAGCTCTTTGATCCAATCGATTTTTTGCAACTTGTGAAATCAACAGAGTGGATTTACAATACCGGGAATACCTTAGTTTCAATCATCTACTTCCTTTTATTTGACACCAATGAATATAGTTTCTCTGGATAAAACCTCCAAATTCTGACTGTAGATTTAACCACTTTTTTTTTATTTTAAAGAGAGAAAAAAACAAAACAAAGGTACAGATTTTCAAAACAAGATGATAGGAAATCAGCAATGGTTATTATATTGCATATTGTTACCTTTAAAGTAGTTGCTCAAATTACCAGATACAGGCATATAAGACTGGTCAAGCTGTATGGCACTAACTGTTCCTTTCAGTGAACTAATAGCAATTAGTAGTACAATTATCTTAGCTCTCTTGTGTATATAGGCATATCTTTTCTTTTTTTCCCCTTCCTTCTTTTCTCTTTTCCCCCATCCTAGTTGTTCTTTCCTTTTGAGCGTTTGTTTCCCTTTCACAGTAAGTAAGGTTTGACCATTTTCAAACTCACCTTTAAGGCAGTAAATCACCTTCACAGAGTAGGAATATGAAGACTGAGCGTCTGTTCTCTGTGAACACTTGTGTGGCACATGCCTGTGATCCCAGCCCTCTGGAAGCCTGAGGCAGGAAGATCCTAAACTTGAGCCAGCCCGGGCAATTTAACAACTTAGACCTTGTCTCAAAATAAAAAGCCAGACAAGGTTTCCCAGTTTAATAGGGAGGCACTGGGTTCAATCCCCACTATGGAAAAATTCTTGAAGTTTCGGACTCCAAAACTCATGCAGAGCCACCCTGACCTGCTTTCATTCATCCATTCCAAAGGCAGCACTAGCATGCTTGCTAAATGGAGACTATAGTGCTGAATATTTTGGTTCAGCTGTTGATTTTTCAAATTTACCATTAATTACTGATTTGACTTATGTCTGTTCAACAAATGTGAACCTATAACCCTTGAGAAAAAGGGACGGAAATAGGAGTAAGTCCTCACCATGCCGAGAAACTGACCCGACACCCACTCTCCCAAGCTCTGGGGCCAGGTAGATCAGCCTGTCCACTCTGCTTCCTCCCAGGCATCCAACCAACTATACACACTCTTCTGCTCCTCTCAGGAGCCCACCAGCATTCTCCGCAGCTCTGCACTGGCTGCCCACAGGAACAAGTTTCTGAGCAACACTGTGTGTGACCCCTCAGTCTCCTTGTCCTTCTCTGGCCTTCTACCCCACTCTGCCCAGTCACCACGAGATACATTCTACAGCCAACAAGCCCCTGTCCCCCACCGAGCCCTGGAAGCAGCAAGGCTGAAGACGGCTTTGAGTGCTGCCTTTTAGTGCTTGGAACATATATCCCTGAGCCACTCCCAGCTCCCATTTCTCCCGTATTTGTTGGGTGTGTTCTCTCCCCAAATGCAGTTATCTCGCAGAACGCAAGGTGGAGGTTTGCCTGGTGAGCCTGCATGTTTATCCCTACCTCCTCCCACTCACCTTCTATAGTGAAGACAAAACACTGTCTTATTTCACAATGAGCAGAACAAAACAAAAAACACCCTGTCAACTGACATATGAATAAATCATTGACAGTTTCGAATGTTTTTTATATTTACAAATTAATTTTCTCAGTGCTTATTCATTGACTTTACTAATAAAATGCATTATTTATAATTCCAGCTAACTTTTAAAGTACCTCTATTAGACAAGTATCCCACGTATGAGCAAATAAACAAACACATAAATAAATTAAATCCACAATGACAAACTTAGAATTCAGTATGAAATAATTTAAAGTTTAATGACTGCTTAGTTGATTACTAAATAACTGTGTCTCATAGATTTGCAGTAAAAAATAATGTGTGCGTGTGTGTGTGTGTGGGCATGCGTGTTGGAGAGAAGGGTGTATACAAGTGTGTACGGGTCACAGAGTTCCTCCCATGCACGGAAGATAACAAGTGACACTCTGGAGAGAAACTCTAGCAGAAAACATCAGAAAATGACAAATTAAACTCCTGTATCCCTGCCACAGACCCATTAGTAGGCAGCTGCACACAAAGAACAATTTTACATGAAGGCACACAACTGAGCAGGTGCCTTTGACACACATCACAGGAAATCATCCTACAGAATTCAATAAAGGAGCCAAAATAAAGTGAAGGTAAGATTTGAAGCTGAGAAGACTAATTCTGGGCAAAGGGAGCAAGTACGGCACAAAAGGGTCAATAACCTGGGTCAGAACGTGTAAGCCAGTGTGGGAAGTAAGAGTTTAGAGGAGAAGACAAAGAGACAAATCCGTTCATAAGAGACAAGGGCGAATTTTCCAGAGATGGAGCTCAAGATGCAAACAATTCAATCACATCAGCAATTCATCCATCAGAATCATTAAATCATTTAATCACAGCAGTAGAAACAAAAGTACACTCATGACTGTCCTGCCCATAAGAATGTTTGTCCCACTTATTCATAATGTTCTAGGGATGGCTGCGTATACAAACCACCTTCATCTTTGTATTCTCTAATGGGATGAATGTGATCCAGCCATGCCTAAAGGCCTATTGGAAAGAGCCCAGGACACTTCAGAGCAGTGCTACCCAATAGAATGTAGGCTGTCTCAGTAATTTCACTTTTTTGGAGGGAGGCGGGGGGCGTGATTGAATGCTCTCCAAGGTACTCATCTATCCCCAGTCACACCAGCAGCCCTGACTTTGCATGTTTTACAGTTAAGGAGAGCTCACGTCAACCTATCCTCAGTATAAAACGCTATTAATTACTTCATTTGTACCCTTTTTTGAAGAAATGATACAAAATTTCAAAACGTAGGATGAGAATAAAAACATGGGAAGATGGGCATTTGGGGATCAGATATTTGGATGGAAATGAAAAATATGATTCCAGATTAAAGGAACAGAAGGTCTTAGATAAAATGTAGAATTCCACTTAAATGTGAATACTAGCTGACTGATGTTTAAGACGTGGATTCTGAATGACGAAAAATTATATTAAAATATATTTATCATGTAAGATTTATAACTCCATAACACTGAAACCACATGAAAGTGAGGACTAGAAGTTTATATTAGGAAGTCTATGAGGATAATTTGTAAGTCAGTTTATGTATACTATTACATTTAATCTTTTAAACAAGCTTTTAGGGCAACTCCTTGGTATTATCATCTCTAATTTGCAGATGAGGAAACTGATCCCTACTCTGGTAGCACATCACAGTCCATAGCTGGGGAGTGACAAAGGAAGCCTTGGCATCTGGCTTCTTCTCTCCCCTGACAAGGTTGCATGGTGTTGGACATGGACAGGTGCTGGTTTGTGAAGGGCGTGGTGGTCGATGGTCTTTAAGTTCTGTCATGAAAGTAGGATTCAGAATCCACTTCTAGCAGATTGCTGGATCCTGCCTCAAGTCTGATCAACCTGCCTATAGAAAGAAACAGAAATTCTATATAGAATGTGGGGGCAAGAAATACTCAGGCTGCTCAGGCTAGAGGAACCTGGGGCCAGGACAGAACTGCATCAGCGTACATCAGTGCTCTGCCCTACTTTTCCTCTGGAGGAATTTGCTTCCTGCATAGGATGAGCTGAGACTCCGAGAATTCAAGATCAAATAGTAGCTAAGGAACTGAGCAAACCTCTGGGGGACCCAGGGGCTCAAGGACAGATATATTTTAGTTGTGTCATTGCCAACCAGATTAAGATATCAGGAGAAACAAGAGCTCAGAGCCCAACGCTGCTTTTATTTCAAAGCGTTTGCTTTTTGGTAAGCAGTGGCCAGGTGGCAAGAAAATGATCACAGCCTTCGAGTCTCAGGGTTGGGAAGACAAAAACTGAAGTGTAGCCATTCCCAAGGGGACAGTTACTGCGGAACAATCTGCACTTTCACTTTAGACCACGGGGAGACAACACTCCAGATATATGGCTGGTTTGAAAGTGAACCAGCATTCACAAAGACTAAAATCCACTCAATCGAATGAGAACAATCCTGAATTTGACTGAAGCAAAGTACTTTATTCCTAAAGACTCAAAAGTTTCATAAATATGTTACATGGTAGAAAATATAATTCCAAGCTTCTACCAAATTTAATATGATTTTTTCCTACCAAGTTACATTATAAAATCATGGCCGATAGGACCAAAAAAGGTGGAGGAGACAAGAGAAATAAAAGGAAAACATGATCCTAGTGTAGCCACTCCCAAGGGGACAGTTACTGCGGAACAATCCGCACTTTTACTTTAGACCACTAAGTTTACTCAGCAAGTGTATATTCTAGCAAAATAAAATAATGAAATTAACAGTTTAATAAATGAGCTTAACAGTGGACAGAATGCCACTGATTCTGATTAATTACCTGAAATATAAAGTAGAGTAGGATAGAGAGTATTACCCTGAACCATACAGGGCAACACTAAGTGAACATATTAAAACGAGAATAAGAAACTCAGAGAATGTGAAAATATACATCTAACTAGAGTCCCAAGAGAACAACAGAAATAAATAAACAAGAGTTATTTTAGGAGGGGACTTGGGAAATCTTTCAAAGCCATTTAAATAATTTCAAAATAGATTCTAGAAGTATGACAGATATTCAACAAGACTGTGAAAGATATTAAGCAGAGAAAAAGTGCAGAAACCCAGTGTTCATGAAAAGAAGCAGACCAGGGGAGAGACACGTCGGTCTCTCTCAGAACAGCAGAGTTCCTAACTAGATAAAACACACTCCAGAAACGAAGCTGAGATGAAATCTTTTTCAGAGAGACTGATGTTTTCAAAGATAGCTAAGTTGAAAATAAAAAACAAACAGCAACAAGAGAAATTTTTCAAATAACATAAAAATATCTCAGATGAAATCATGGAAATATAAGAAATGCAAAATTACAGACTTGTACTAAATGTAAATGGATATTTTCTGTGGTAGATGTCTTTTATGGTTTATTATATATACAATTGGAATAAACTATCAAAACTCTTCAAATGGATGGGGAAAGAAAATACATTAATGTATGTAAAATAGTTTTATGCTCTCTTGAAATTGAAAAATTTCTAATGAAAAAACTAATATTTCACAGATGCCTGCTGCTATTTTAGGGACAAGTAGCAAAATTGATAAGTAACTACATAACAACTTATATTTAGAGAAAAAAGAATGATAAAAAATTCATGATTAATCAAAAGCTAAAAGTTAGAGAAAAACTTATGTACAAGAGAGGAAACATAAAAATAATAATAAGATAGTAAGCTTAAACTGAAATATGTAAGAAACTAATTTAACTTTAAAAAATGAAATACTTCAGAATTAAATTTTCTCAGATTGGTTAAAAGCAACCTTATGTTGCTAAAATCTCTATTTTAATGGTACTAAAAATGTATCCTAAAGCCACAGTTCATAGGAAATTATACAAGCCTAATTAGACATACTCACATGAAACTAATAAAACTTTAAAGGCAAAAACATTACTTGTATGTCATGTTTTAATTCACCACGAAAATACAATAAGTTATTTTTTATACACTAATGACATAGGATTAAAACTGATAAAGAAAAATTCAAATAACTAAAAGGACAGATGGATTATCCACAAACATTGTGGAAAATGTGGCACATCTCCCTAAGCAGCTGGCAGACTCACCAGAGAAATCAGTAAAGATATAGAGAACATGTATCATATGACGAATGAAATAGCGTAAATCCACATACATAGAACACTAAACACAACAATTGCTGAGTACATTATCTCTTTAAGGGAACAGGTATCTTTCCAAACATGGATTGTTAATATCGGTACAAATAAGCAAGACTCATAATGACATAATGACGAAGGATTAGCATTCCACAGAGACATGTTCTCTGACCAGGGAGAATTATGCTAGAGTTCAAAAAGTCACCTACAGAACTAAACAAATCACCTACAGAACAAAAGCGTCACCTCCAGAATTAAACAAGTATTCTAGGGAAGAATCCAAGTGAAAATGTGGAGACATTTCAAATTGAGTAATGACAATAAAATGCAAGGCACTAGAGACATGGGATGCAAATAAAGCTATAGCTGCAAGGAAAGACTGACCTCTAAATACAAACGCTAGTAAGACCAGCTAAAAACCAAATATCAAATTATCCATCCAGGAAATTGTACAGTAAATGATGAACTCATCCCAAAGAAAGTGAAAAGAAAAAAACACAAATTGTAATATTCTATAACCCTGCAGAGTACAAAAAAGACATTTAACAGCCACACTTTGAAGTCTAATGAGTTTAAAAAGATGATATATCATTATTCAATAAAAAGAAGGCACAAATTACTATTATCAGAATAAAATCGAAGCTTCTCACTATAAACTGTACAAGCAATAGCATAATAGAAAAATATATTAATGCAATATAGTATTAGTATATTACCATAATATTAGTATGATGAAATATCAGACTGGCACCTCCATACCAATAAGTTTGATTATTTACATAAATTGGCATGGACCTTTAAAATCTCAAAATACCCTAAAAATATGAGTAGTTCATATTTATTACATTAAATTGGTAATTTAAATTTTCCCTGAAATAACCAATGTAAACTCACATATCCTTACTGCTGAATTTCTCTCCTGTTTTTTTTTTTTTAAACTTATACATTTTTTAGGCAACAACAGTAGGACAAGCCTTCCAAACTTATTTTCTAAGATGATTTCAAATGCTGCAGAATATTGCAAAATAGGAAAATTATAACTCAATCTCATTAACATAAATGGAAAAATCACAAACAAATGTTAGAAAAAGATATTAGAAAGAAATCCTAAAAATATTCAAAATTGAATTCAGAGATCTATAAATAAAGAAAAACGTATCATCAGCCATGCGGTATATTTCAGGAATGTGAAGTTAATTTTACTTTTAAAGCCCCACCCACGTGGTCTACAATGTTAAATGGTAAGAGGAGATAAGTTTTACCTAGAGGGGAGCAGTACTAGCAATTCTAGTAAATTAGGAATGGAAAAACAAACAAACAAACTGAGTTTGCTAAAGGTAACCTAAAGATTGAACGTGGTATTTTACATTAGAATGTTAACGGATTCCTCCAAAGTGAGTCGAAAAATGCTCAGAAATTGAATTGTAAAATTACTCAGAATCGATGTATCAGTTCCTCATTATGCTGAAGGTTCTAGGCGCGGCAGGGGGCAAGAGGAACGAGAAGTTTGGAGAAATTAAACAGAAGCACAACTGCTTGTAGGTGGCATTGTTGTGTCCATAGGAAAATTTTTAAAATATTCAACCTGCGTATCTTGTTAAGTCAGTTTCATAAAACCGCTCATTCTTTTCATGAAAAATATATTTATTGATGTATTTCTGCACTTTTTATTGCCTTTTATTGGTCTTATACTAAATATTAAGCCAATGTACAGCAATTAATTTCACTTTCTATACATAGAATGAA
This sequence comes from Chinchilla lanigera, assembly GCF_000276665.1. Lineage (NCBI taxonomy): Eukaryota > Metazoa > Chordata > Mammalia > Rodentia > Chinchillidae > Chinchilla > Chinchilla lanigera. The sequence continues at coordinate 9,156,410 of NW_004955470.1, read as the reverse complement.
ACAGTTGAAATATTTTTAAACAAGACTATATATTTTAATGCTTCCAAGAAGTATGAAATAGGAATAAATGTACCAAAATATAGATAAAACTGTGGCACAAAAATCCTTAGAACATAAGATGTCTCTTCTGTCTATATTTTCTTGGTATAATATTAAAGGTGAACATGGTTAATGTACATTGTGTGCATGTATGAAAATATGATAAAGAAACCCACAGATCTGTACAATTAGTATTCACTAATAATTATAAAATAATAGATGCAATAGTTATGAAAATCATAGCAAAGCTAACTTTTTCTTTGAAAACTTCTAAACCTATCTAACATTTACATGCAAGTATATATGTCCAAGTATATATGTCCAAAAATAACTAAGTTAATCATAAAAGAGATTTTGTTTCCAGATATAAATAAGTAATAGTCCAGTTCATATGGTTTTAGCTTAAGGATACATTAGCGGACCAATGGAAGCCAATAAAGAGCACATAAATATATCTATATCTATCCACCTATATATTTAATATTTTACAACTAATTAACACAGCAGAGTAATGGGCATAGCTTTGATAGTCTTCTCAATATATATTTCTGGGTCAATTTGATGTCTCTAGGGAGAAACAAATCTTTGCCATACACAAAAATTAATTTTGGATGAACACAAAATTAATTATAAAGCTAATAATTATAAATCTTCCAGAAAATAATATAAGTATTAAAGATAGACAAAGATTTCTTACATGAGATACATGTTTTTTTTTTTGTTTTGTTTTTCTCCGGTACCGGGAACCGAACTCACGACCTTGCACTTGCCAGGCAGGCACTTTGCCGCTGAGCTAAATCCCCAGCCCCAAGAGATACATGAACTATAAGGAAAAGCTTGGTAAACCTGGATGTATGAAAATTAACAAACCAAGAGACAGAGGGAAGGGGAGAGGATATAAAAAGAATGAAGATGTGTTATGTACATTTATCAATGCCCCTTGATGGATGTAATCCTTATTACTGCAAACATATACGAACAAAAATCAGCAAAGTCAACTTATCATAAACACCAAAAGGAAATTTTAGAAACCTAGAGTAACCGAATATGGGCTTGTATCTACAACATGTCCCTTATACAAATGAATAAGCAAAAGCAGGCCTTTGCTTCTGTAGAAGAAATGCTTTAACTGAATTTTAGAAAGATAATATCAAGATAGCCAATGAGCATAGGAAGTGGCCCCTCCACATACACATTGGGAATCTGTGAATTAAAATTGTATTATTAGCCTCCCATGGGAATATCTGGTATTAATAAGATCAGCCAAACTTACTACTGCAAAGAAGAGTTCAATTACTGTGTTTCCAACACTTTGGGATAATTCTTGGCATTATCTATAAAAGCAGAAATATGTCCACCAGTCCTGGCTGTCTGCCCAGGAGAAGAACATACAGCTTACCCAGGGACCAAAAGACGCGCATAGGAACTTTACCAGCAGCAAGATTACTGAGAGTCACAAACTAGACAAAACCCAATATGTTAATTCAGCAAAACACTTGAAAGCAACAGCACTGCAGTACTTAGAGATAATATCAGCAATAACACTTACAAGTATGTTGAGCAAAAATAAAAATTCCTCACAAAAGCGTAAATATTCTGTTATTCACATCATGCAATGTTCAGAGAGGAGACATGACTCCATGTGACAGATCAGGAGTCACTTCTGGGGTGCAAGGGTGATGGGCACAGGCACTAGAGAGCTCTGGGGTGCTGTCCACAGCCTCGTTCTCCTCCAGGAGCCGTTCCCCGGCCCTGCTGGCTCTGAGCTCTTCCTTGAGCTGTGCAGGGCGCATGCACATATCCCGCCAGGCTGCGCATAGTTGAGAAGCTATGATTTCACCGCTGAGGTAAAGTTTGCTTGGACGTGTCCGTATCTCCAAAGAAGAAATTGGTGTGCTAATATTTCCAAGGAGCTCCAGTTGGGTTTGGCCTGGGAGAGAGCAGAGTGTGGCTCACAGGAAGGTAGAACTTCTCCTGTGGAAACAGAAAAGGGATTGCAGGATGAAGGTACTGCCAGGAAGATGTGGGCTTCCGTGCACCCTACAAAGTCCTTGGGGTTCATCCTGGAAACCCACACTTGACTCAGGCCCTCAAAGAATCCTTGGCACCTTCACCGTGAAGAAGTCTGGGGAAGGAGTCAGTCTTGGAGGGAAGATTCAAACGCGGTCTTTGTTAGGCTCCTCTTGAGTTGATGCAATTTTTGTCAGTCCATAGCATTTGTTTGATCAGTCATTCATCTTGACAATGGATTGTCCTGTGGTATCTCTTATTTCACGATGCAGCCATTGTTTCACACACATAAGGGGCAGTTTGCTATGGTCCAACCCACTCATGCCTGAGCCCTAGAAAACCCACTTCCTTCCGCATTTGCTCCTAAGCCTGACGTCTCCAAACACTCCCTGACCTCATTTATCTCACTGAACTGGCATTGGAGCAGGAACAATAATGAGGTGGAGTGCTTCGCAGACTCTGACATGTGCCAAGCTGCAGCTGTTAAAGCAAATACTGATAGAAACTGGCGAAAAATGTCTAGTCCAATGAAAGCATCGGTAGAGTGGCTCTCATTGGAACCTCTGTCACAGATGGGGTACAGCACAATTCACAATTTGTAAGCCAGCGAAGATTCCAGGGAGGAAAGGAAAAGGAAAAATAAGTGTCTTTGAACTGCGTCTGTTTGGGACATGGAATGTCTCATTACGGTACCCTCCTGTCCGAAGCTCCCTCGGTAGGCAATGTCTGCTCTCCTTCTCATGCTGATGCTGAGAAAGTTGTACATCCCACCTCCACAGGGACAGGACCCTGGAATCCCAGTGTCAGGAACTTCCTCAGACTGGGCCCCACATATTGTTGAACTTGTTCTTCCATCAGAAGGGCTGTGTGTGTGCTTCGTGTACACTTGGTTGGCTAAAGCTCTCCTAGCAGCGTGGAGTAAAGGCACCAGAGAAGACATGAAATGACGTTTGTTGAGAACGTGACCATGAGCTGACAGGGGAAGGAAATGGCTTCGCCAATGGCATGTGGCCTGGGCAAGAGTGGCGTAGGCTGGCGGAGCTGCTCCGGTCTCCTCTGGATTCCTGCTGCCAACTGCACTTGGACAGGTCATCGGTCCTTGGTCACACCTCACCTTCCCACACTTGATGTCACTCTGAATCCGCTGAGCTGTCTGCACCTTTTCAATTCATGCCATGCTGTGTTGAAGACGCCGTGACTCCGAGCTGATTTCTGTTGCCTACACACAGGAACCTCAGAATGGTTTCTTGGAACAGATTGCATTTCAAAAACTTTGGAAAGTTCAAGTTACAATACTCTTATTTTCCGTCTCATTCCAGTCTATGCATGAATGCTTTTCTTTCGGATATTTTAATGGAAACTGTGCCTGCCGAGTCTCCATGGGATGCTGCATCAATATTTAGCACAATTGGAGCTGGGCTTGCTGACGTTTCTCATTTTTTAAAAGTGTGCATTGTCACACAAAAGCATCTAAGTATTTATCCGCTTCAACGTCCCATCGTCCTTTGTTGCAGAGCATCTGTGCCTCCCCCTCACCTACATCCCGGCATTTCACAAGTACTGTTCTGGCAGGAACAACCCACAAAGGGGTGTTTCAAATGGGAGGGAGTTAACACGACAAAGTCCCTTAGCTCTGGGTTATGGTTTCAAGCCGTGTTTGAGTGACTGCTTTCCATTAGCCATATGCAGAAGTAATAATTCCTTAAACTTAAGAAGACTCAAGACTCAAGTAAGGAACAAAGGAACAGACTGCTGGCTTATAACGAGCATTTCCTGGAATGCGTTCTCCAGTGTACAAGTATGCAGAACCACTGCAGATAGACAGCTGTGTGTCTACACATTTGTGACAAACAGAACTCAGATGGAAATGTGTTCTTTAAGGGAGAAAAAGGCATCAACATACATTCATCACTGGATGAGGGAACAATGCGAGCTTACAATATAGGTCTGCTCTGAGGAGAGTCAGCTTGCAAAATATGATGAGAGCTTTTCTTTACGAAATACTTTCTGCAGTTGTCAGCACAGCTTCCCTGCCGTCTCACAGACTCGCAGTCAGTACAACTTTTTGATCCTGAAGAGGATTTGGGGGGCTTTGTGGCCTATTTGGTGCTAATGGTCCAAGATAGAGTCTTACGTTGGGGTCATCCTTGTGAACCTACAAAGACAGGAAGGAGTTTGCAGGACTAAAGAAAGTCAAACAACAAGACAAACAAAACAAAATAATCAGAAACAAAGAACAAAACAAAATCAAGCAAAGCACACAAAAACAAACAGCTAAAACACTCCATGAGGCACAGTTTGCGTACTAGAATGCCATGATTTTAACACTGGAGCACTTTCACTCTGATGTCACGAAATGAAATTTTATTAAAAAATTTTACTTGACTTACATTAAAACTAAATAACAAAATTATCAAGACCACGGCCTTCAAGAGCTTATTTAAGGACTTTGATAAAGTGCTGTTTGCAGTGTGATTGTTATATCCAAATCTGCCTTTCCTGAAAACTGTTAATAAACTGATTATTTCTTAAATGTAGGCTCTACCCTGTCACCTTATTATCTTAGAGTCTTAGCTTTGCCGTCAGAAAGATGCCTCTATGTATTTGGGAGGTGCTAAATATTGAATGGAAAAACAAAAAGTACAACTCAATGGTTGAATCTACAATTTTGAGACTAACACCAGCAAACAAATGTAGAGCACCTCTATTTAATATAAGCATATCACAGGTCACATGTATTAAGCATTTCATGTAAAAATAACCACAAAAACTAAAATATATACGTGAATCTTACTGTATGAGAAAGGCCTAAACATACTATGAGGAAACTATCATTCTATAGGAAAATTAACTGGACTACAAAACTTTTTGTGATGTGGAGGCTTGAATCTAGGGCTTCTTTGTTTGAAATGCAAAAATACAATGAGTTAAATGGTAAAACATACATAAGCAGAATATCCTCTTATGCTAAAATTATATGAGATGTTTAATTATTAAAATATGACTTACTTCAAATCCCCAGTAACAACACTGAGCGTCTAAATATAAAAATTAGGAACATATGTGAACAATTCATTTAAAAAATTACAAGTGCATTAAATAACTGAAAATTAGTTCCTAATTTATTCAGTTGAAGTGAAACACGTGTGTACACCCACACACTCCACTTGTTTGTCTTCCAGGTGAGGGAAGTTCTAAAAAATGGTCACCCTTGCTCTGAACGAACCTGGGAAACCCCCAGCTAATGCATTGTGCGGAATTTCAAGGCACAGTGACAATGTACCAGTGAAACTTCCCCAGTGCACTCGTAATTCACTTCTAGGGCAAAATGGGCTAAGGCTGCAATAATTTAGGACTGATGTCTATAGCACAGTGGCTTCTATATAAACTTGTCCAACAAGGTGGAACGATTATAGTGATTAATCCATACAATACACCATGACAAATGAAGATGTGGATACTTATTTGTTATTGAAGGCAAAATACGTGGCATCATTTTTGTAGAAACATAAAGAACATTTCAATAGAAACTCCACAAGTGTGAGACACAAGGTGAATGGTAGCTCTTACTGATTTGTGAATTTATACTGGTGAGATTTTTGCATTTTTATATATTACCTTATCTCCATATAATGAACATGGGTTATTTTAGCAATCTAAAAAATGCATTTTAGTGACTATTATCTTTCAAATATGATGAAGATAAATGGGAAAATAAATTTATTCATAAAAGTATTATTGCAGTTAACTGCTAAAGAATAAGGAAAATAGTCAAACAAATTAGAGCACTTCCAGATGGTGGTGTTCAGTGCAGATATTAATATAGTTATGGGAAATACTTACAAAGCTAAATAAAGGTGAGAGGGCAAAATTGTGTATGTTTTGTAGTCTAAACGGTAAGGCTTCAGAAGCAAAACACTGTAAAATTTCCCCTGACTATATGCGTGGGAAATATTGAGAATATTCATTTTCTTCATTCTACTTTGTTTCAATATTTTCAATTTTTCCTCATGGAGCAAATATTACTATTGTAATCTTTTTGAGGTTTTATCAATCACGAGAACCAGATGCTATATCGATAGAGAGGAACATGCTTTGTACACTGGTGAGGAGAGAAGACGTTTTCATGTTTGTTGATGATCCTCTGAGATAAGGGGGATCTGATGATGACTGAACGCTGCTGGCTGTGGAATTCGCGGGCTCTCTGATCTTTATGCTTAAGAATTGTTCGGTGCTTGGCTTACATGGAAAGCAAATTATGCTTCTGCGTAGATGCCTTTGTAGCTATGATGAGATGATTCTTAAAAACTTCTATGCACAAAAGTTGTTTATGGTGTTCTAAGTCTCTTTGGGCTTTCTTTAAAAAAAAAATAGAAATAAAAAATGAGCTCAGGCTGTGTCCACGAAGCATGGTGTGGATTATCAGCTGGTCCGGGTGGGAGAGCAGGCGGGACGGACAGATGGAGCAGAGGTTCTGTCCTGACGCCGCAAGGGCTCTGAAGAAGGCTGCATCTCCTTTACTTACTTGGATTCTAAAGCGGATCTTGGGATCTACACACTTCCGGTACCTCAGAGATGTTGCTACTGGAGACACTTTCAGTCTCAGCCGCAGGCATAAATGGTAAAATATTTTTACTATTTTTCTGACTACAAACTCATTTTTCTGACTACAAAAATATGTATGCATTTGAAATTATAAAGCTTCAGATAAATTTTGGAAAGTGCTTAGATATCTGAATTATTCACTAATGTATATACCTTACAAGTGAATGCTCTTAACTTCTGGGTGTATTTCCTTCCTGTACTTGTGAGTGTGGTTGTGCATATGTGTAAGCTATATGTATCTGTAAAACATATCATTTAGTATTTTTCTACATCAACATCCTCAAGTTGTACTTATTTCCCTTTTTATACTAAAAAGCAAGTTGATCATTTCACATTCAAAATTCTTTTCTGTGTCTCTATCTAATTTTCCACTTAATTCATTAAGAATCTTTTGTAATGAAAACCCATTGGTCCAAATTCTCACTTCTAGGGAGTTTTGTAATTATGGGGCTTCAGGTGGGTAAATAAACCTCTTTATTTTTCATGTTCTTCATCTATAAAATGGTTTTGATAATCATTTTCCAGGATTTTTTGAGATAAAATTATATAATACATCGCATATAACAGTCATTTCATAAATACTATTTTCATTGAGCAGCAAAGCTAAATTACTCATTCTTTTCAAATATACTCCATCATTTCTTATATTTCTCCTGAGTTCAAAATTATATTTTATGCCTTTATATTTCTATTCCTACCTATTAAATATTAGCAATCTTAAACATCCAGATCAAATAAAACTTTCTCCATTTCTAATCAAGTAACTATTTCGATGTTTAAAGCTGTTTAACGTATTCTTATATATTATTAAAGGCACTGTATAATCTGCTTATTATTACAGTTACATGTAAATTGCTTAATTCTCTATAGAATTTAAATACCAAGAATGAAAGAATAAATTCAAACATGTTTTTAAGCCTTTGGAAGCAACTTTTTTTTCACTGTGCTGCGGGTGAAACCGGGGCCTTTCCCGTTCTGTGCAGTTCGCCCACTGCTGACTTACTCCACCACCCACAGCAGGCACATTTATCTGTGACATAACAGTAAGCTAAACAAAATAACAATTTATAAGTAATGTCAGGAGTAAGCTGTTAAAAATCTGGTTTGTATGATTTTAGGGATTTTTAAAGTATATTAACTCAATGCTGTACATGTTCATTCGTTCAACAAATATTTATTGGGTTCTACATTGCAGTCTTCGTCATAGAATCTGGAGAAATATCAGTGGTAAGACAGGTAAAGACTCTTCTCTTTGGGAACTCAAATTTTAATGAAGGAAGAAAGACAATAAAGAGGTGATCAGCTGAATGAATTACTTCCAGGGCAGGGACAAGGTGGCAGTAAGGACACAGGGCTGGTCCGTGCAGACCAGGCATCAGAGATGGCTTCTTCAAGACAATCCTGGGAAGATGAGCGGCAGCTAAGCGTAGGTCTGGGGGAGACCACTCCAGGCCCAGAAAACAGCCTGTCCTGGAAAGGACCCTGCCCTGACACGGCTTTGACCTGATCCTGAAACAGCAAGAAAGTCAAAGGGGGGTGAGAAAGAGTGAGGAAGAGTGACTCGAAGAGGTGTGGTTGGAAATTTAAATACAAAGTTGTTTATGCAGCGCGTTTGGATTTTTAGGTTATGGTTGGAAGGATGATGGGAAGGTAGGAGAGGAGAATAATGTGATAGTTTCAGTTTGCCCAGCTGTCAGAACAGGCAGAAGTCTGGGCAGGGCAAGGAGAAGGCACCAAGACACAGTTTTCTCTCGTATGATTTCTCAGAGACCTCAGCAATGACTGCAACCTGAGCTCATAGGATAAATCCAGATTTCTTTCTCGGTCACTGAACCTCCATGTTGGCATGAGTCCACTTTTAGCACAAAATAGCAGAGATAAACAACTTGTAGCAGGAAAGGTTTATTTTGGCTCTCAGTCTCAGATGCTTTACTCCAAAATCTGTTAGCCATTTTGTTTTGGGGACTGTGGCAAGGTGGTACATCATAGAAGAAGCACATAGCAGAGAAACCTCCTCACCTTACGGCAGGGAAAGGGTACACCCATACTGAACCTCTCTTTTTCCCACCAGTGACCTCACTTCCTCCCACCAGTGACCTCACTTCCTCTCACTAGGCCGCGCTTCCAAGTCTTCCATCAGTTCCCAATATTGCCTCAGGCTGGGCATTGACTCTTAAACACAGGGTCCTCTGAGCACTCAAATCCAAACTATTGCACAGCTCGAGCGTGGCACTGTGCCTTGCTCCTATAGGCTGTAAGGTCTTCATTTCCTGTCTTTTTAGCTTTGCTAACATCTTTGCAAAATGGTCCCTATGAGTATCTGTTTCACTATGCTCCTGCTTGTGGTAGGTAGTTAATGACGCCTGCCTTAGCCAGGTTAAGAGGTGCTCAGACAGGAAGTAAAGCATTATGTCTGGGTATATTTGAGAAAATGTCCCCAGAAAAGACTGGGATTTGCATCAGTGGGTTGAATAAGGAAGAACCACTGTCACTGTATGTGGGAGGGGGTCAGCCCATCCACTGAACGCTTGGGTTTCACAAACAGGAGGAGGAAACTTGTTCTCTTTTCTGGATCTAGATCTCTCACCTCCTCCTGACCGTGGACAACCCTGCTCCAGACGCTTCAGCCTTCAGACTCTGCTACTTGCACCCTCCTCCCCATGTTCTCAGGCCTCGAACCTTGAAGTTAAGGCTAAACTGCTAGCTTCTCTGATTCCAGTCTTTGGACTTGGACTGCACTACGCCAGCAGCATCCCCACTTCTCTCTGCTGCAGACGAGCACGAGACTTCTCTCCTTCCAAAATGGCATGCAGCAATTTCTCTGATAAATCTCTCATCTCTACATCTGTCTGTGCAGGTAAGTAGCTATCTTACTAGTTCTATTTCTCTGAATACACCTCAGTGAGTATACTGCTGGAAGACTGGATGGACTTGGATTTGCAATAGGGACAGATCTGCATGTTGAGAAGCCCCACAGAGAAAATACGCACTTGGAGGCTGAGCACACATGGGCCTTTCCTTGTCTGCTGTAAGTGAAACACGAAGGGAATGATAGGTGCACCTCTTCTCATCACCCCATATTCTTCTGGGCGAATGCCTATGATGAGTACTTTAGGAAGCTTGTCCTGTAGGAAACGCTTTACTACCTCCGTCAAACACTGGTGGGGCTGGTGTGGCAGCCATGTGAGCTCAACTGGGAACCGCAACGTGAAATCCCCACTCAGCAGGGCCAGCAGGGAGGTCTAAGGGCCTGGGGACTCCTTGAAGAGATTTCTGCTACAGTTAGCTCATTCCATACCTCCAGAGACCAGTTTTACAAATGGCAAACAGATCATGTGCTCCTTTCTGTATTTATGCTAACAACCTCTGAAAGGACAATAGATACAAGTTATTACTCATTGCTTTCCAAATTTTTTGTTAGTTCTATTATTTACACTCATACTATATTCTAGGGGTGGCAACAAAGATTTATAGTTACAAATAAATATGGATATTTTGCGAAGCAGCACTTGCTTTGTTAATAAATGAGTATTTCCCAGCATGGACCTGACTGCTACTTCTTGTCCCACAATACTGCAATGCACAGCTTGGATTTTTAGCAATTCTCTATTTTTAAGGTTTGATGAATGAAGCAGATTCATCCTTGATCCACTGACATTGCCTTGACATCACAGAGGTAGGCTGCAGGATGTAGTCTAAGAAAAGCACTGCCAATTAAGGCCATAAACAAATCCAAGCATGACAAGAGACTCGCCCTTCATTAAGCCAGGATGGAACCTCTGCGTTCGGAATGGGAACCACGTGTCCACTGTCCAGAGGGCCAGTCCAAGCCCAGAGGTGAAAACTGAGATGATTTTACCATTTCAACTTTTGCTTATAGATTTTTTTTATTTTATGGGAAAAAAGTAAACTAATATTTCATAACAAGATCATGGGCAAATAACAATAGTTAATACATCGAGTATTGTTATCTTTAGAATAGTTTCTCAGAGTACAAGATATGGGCATAAAAAATTCTTCAAATGAAGGGGCTGGGGATTTAGCTCAGTGGCAAAAGCGCCTGCCTGGCAAGCGCAAGGTCGTGAGTTCAGTTCCTGGTACCGGAGAAAAACAAAAAAAAAAACAAAAAAAAAACAAAAACAAAACAAAACAAAAAAAAATTCTCCAAATGATATTAGCAGAAATTTTTCTTTTCAAATTAGATTTTTTTAAATCCATACATTGTTCTTTATCAAACTCCCACTTCTAATAATGTCTTTCTTAACATGGCAAATTCTTGACTCTGGTAAGCTTTATAAAGCTACTCTTTAAAGCTACTCTTCCAGTACTTTAACCTTGGAATAGGATCTCTGGCTGTTTTTTTCTCTCCTTTTTCTTTCCTCTCTTCCTTCCCTTCACTCCTCCCTCCTTTCCTCCGACTCACTTTCTCACTCCACCCACTGTCCCTGAATAATGTGAGGACTCCATTAACGATTCAATACTTTTTAATGCTCTGCAAAATCAAGGAGCTTAATTCCTCCATAGAATATACTTTTCATTTAAATTAAGACCATTTAATGCATATTTTTTCCAGCCTCATGATTTATGGCAGATGTGTAGAACATTTTTTGTCCATCTGACAAGTCTTTCACTTTTATATTCATCTTACCTCTTCCCAGGAAAAGTGTTCCTTTATTTCAATAGAGAGGGTATTTCATGACATGTAGCATTTTTTGAATATTTTTATACACCTTGATTTTACCTTTCATACATATTAACTCTTTTATTATGAAAATGTCCACAATGAGTTTTAAAACAGCAAGAAGATACAACTACATTTGTGAATTCTACCTATTTTTTATTTCATATCTCTATTCCTTTTGACATGTTGTAAATGTATTTTAACATATGCATTTTTTTTTTTTTTTTTTTTTTTTTTTTTTTTTTTTTTTGGTTTTTCTCGGGTACCGGGAACCAAACTCATGACCTTGCACTTGCCAGGCAGGCGCTTTGCTGCTGAGCTAAATCCCCAGCCCCTAACATATGCATTTTAAAAAGACTTTTTTTTACTTTTAAATCTAAGACATAGTACTGTAGTGTGAAACAGCATTATGGTCATTTTTAACTTTTGTAATTTATTTACATATGTGCTCTCAAGAAAATAAATCATACTTTTTTAATAATGAAAATCTAGTGGGGATTTAAAGTACTCACTAAATATCTTATATATTCTTGTTCTTTTTTT
>NW_004955470.1:9009348-9144432 GCF_000276665.1 Chinchilla lanigera | reverse complement strand
TTTTTTGTCTTTTTGAGATATGCTCTCACTATGCAGTTCAGGCTGGCCTGGAGCTCATTTTGTGGCCCAGGCCTGTGTTGTACTTGCAGTGATCCTCCTGCCTCAGCCTCCAGCCCTGGGGTTACAGGTGTGCACCACCACGCCCAGCATCTTATATACTCTTTATCAAACTTTGGCAAACTTATTCTTCAATTCACATTTTATATTGTTGAATTTTCTCATATATTTCTATGCTTAAACTATTTAGTTACTTCAGTATACATGTGTATATGAATAGAAGGATTACAGCCCTAACACTGCATCTGGTCTGAGGTCCTTATGTAAACCATTTGAATACTTCATCCAGTTTCCTGTTTAGACAAAATGAGGAACACCTATTAGACAAGGGAAATGTCTTTGAATATTATGAAATAATAGTACATTTATAAAGCTAATGAATTTTCTAAAGGAGTTAAGTTTTCAAGTTCAGCAGAACTGTCATCCACTCCCTGCATGCCAAAGTAGAAAGCATAGTCCTGTCCTGTTGAAAAGTCCTCCAATCTTGCCCCCCTGATGCAATGAGAGATTCATTGGTACTCATAGAGTTTGTTCATTAAAAATTACAACAATAAGTAGTAGAATGGGAAATATTTTTCATATGTCCCTTGAGACACTGATTTATTCCATGCTATTTTCTCCATGGAATAAAGGTAATTTTTGCAGTAGGGACTGATGAATAACAGGAAGTGCTATGTTTTCATGACTGCTGGAACACCATTAACTGAATGCCCGTGACATAACATTTGCAACAGTTCTGCCCATCTCACGGGGCGCTCAGTCATCGCAGTTGTGTTTCTGGTATTTCTCTTAAAGTACAAGAGGTTCCTTCTGGCTGGTGGGTTCAGACCACAGTCATCTAGCTGTGAGGCAGAAGCATCATGGTGGGGAGAGACGGTGGAAGAGAACTGCTCACTTCACAGCAGCCAGGAAGCAGAGAGGGTTGAAAAGAGCCAAAGCAGGGTTGTGAAACAGATAGGCCCTTCACGGCAGAACTCCAGGGACCTGTCGTCCAATGAGACTCCTCCTAAGAGCCCACTCAGCTAGGAACTCCACAAGGGATTAATCCACGATGACGTCAGCGCCCTCGGCTTCCAGCCTTCTCCCAGTCACTCCTGGAAGTGTGCGTGCTCATTTCCTAGGTGCTTCTCAGCACAGGCACACCGATCCTCAAGACTGATCGGCACAATAACGCACTCAGAAACATTTGAGGGAAATTAATGGCGTAAATGTCACTGTGAATAATTGACTTGTGGAGGAAAAAAATAAGTTCTAAATAAAATTAAGTGTCAGGGCCTAAACTCCCTATTCCCTTCATCAAAATGGACTGGACATGATCGTAGTGGGTCAAGCAACTCTATGAACCAGGAAATGAAAATTTACATTCTGCCAGCACATAGGCACCAATATTTCCGTCCTCTGTGTCATCTTCACATTGAGATGATTTTACATTCCAAAACCCTGCTATCAGAGCTACCAGTATTTCAAGCTGAACTCCAGAAAAATAAGGCTGTACCCTGTGAAACATACAGGGCCACTATTCTCCGTTACCCATATAAGATAATTACTATATCCACAACTGAAAAATACCTGCCATTAAGTTGGCTTAGAATTTGCTAATATTGAACACAGTTGACTTGTTGTATTTCATCTTCTTGTGTTGCGTGGCTGCTAACTGCCAGGGCGTATGTTCCAAAGCAGGAAATGTCTGGAAAATCTTCCTATTATATTAGTCTATTTTAAGAATAATTACGCTCTGAAATAAAGTTCACGTATATCCTTGTGGAGACATTTGTGTACAGCGCTGAGCCTGGGAATGAAGGGGGCTTTCCTGGATGCTCTATGTACCCCACTTCAATGGTCCTAATTCTAGACATTTGGAAATCGCTATTCTTCAGGTCAGTGGGTATGCACAAGGAGCCCTATAGCTGTAGCAGAGCTCAGGCTATTAGAAACATTCTGTAAAACACATACTATCTATGAAACTTTAATGATACCCAACCCAACAAAATTACGTATTCTTAAACATTACAGTATATTAAAGGTACAGTACAGTACAGTAATTAAAGGTCTAGTCTTAACATTAATTTATGAAAAATATTTCTTTGTACCATTTTTCCATAGATAATTCTTTATTTGAAAAAGCCACAGCTATTAAAATTGAAATTATTGACCTTATATTGGGTGTAACATTTCACTTCACAATGAAAGTTCCCTTGGTTTAGGGAATATAGCTGTATTTTTTCCCAATTCTTAGAAATGAGTTTATTCCTTTATATTATACACCATCTCACAATTTTTCTCATACATGAAGAGTTTTATCCCTAGCTACTCTATTTCCAAGCACTGGACATCTGGACAGATAACCATTTATTTATTTAACAGGCCATATTTTCTTGGGGCTGGGGATTTAGCTCAGCGGCACAGCGCCTGCCTGGCAAGTGTCACATCATGAGTTTGATTCCCGGTACCGGAAAAAAAAACAAAAAAAAAACAAAACAGGCCATATTTTCTTAAACCTATTTATGAATGGAGATCTAAAAATTGCTAAATTTATAATAATATGTGAATGATTAAAAACTAGACATACAATAATGAACAAATAAATGCACTTTAAAAATACACCATCAGAGGCATGTACTGGCCAAATTATTCAATGTCTGCACTGACCGAGTGCGAAGATTGGTGATGCTATCATTTTCCCTGAAGCAACACACAGTTGAGCATTATCACCTTTTCTCTGTGTAAGTTGGCAGTGCTGTTACTCAAGGCAGTGAACTCCTCAATGATAGAATCAAGATCTTAACTTATTGAATGAATTCATGGTGATGGCTATTCTGTGTCAGATGCTGTTCCTGGCACGAACTGGGGAAAAATGAAGGCAGTCTGTCCTCAGCATGGACATACTCAGCATAGACTCACTAAATTACAGGAAGGCTTGCCCAGGAGGTGATTGGAAGGTAAATCCTCAAGAAGGGCTCGGACTTACCAAGAGGGGAGACATGGACCAAGGAAAGTTCCCACATGAGAAAGAACAGCATGCATGTACCTCCGACCCTTCCACACTGTCTTTGCTTACTTCGGTGATGACTGTAGAGGAGTAAGTGATGGTCAGTGTTGCAGAACAACACAGACCCAGAGGATACCCAGATAACTTACTGTTGCTTAGCTCCAGGACTGCTATGCCAACTATTTGTCATGGAAGCATCACAGTGAGTATGAAGTGTGTTGCTTAAGGTCATTCTAGACTGGCTGGAGTGATTTTATAGGTTTACAATACAACTGAAGTTATTAGTAATTACATACTAAAGTTAATAGTACATAAAGAATTCATATTTCTTCACCCAGCAAATAATCAACTGACCATAATGTAAGATAAACGGCTTTTAGAAGGGCAGCCTGTCTCACCTCTTGTGAAGATGGGTGATTTTCTACAGAAGAACACAAGAATGGTCCTGGAGGGGGTTCGTGGGTGAAAACTCAGGTTGAGGGAGAGCTGTGGTGAAACGGGTCAAAACAAGAAGAGCCGTAGTGCACAGTCCTAAAGCAGAGGGGTTCAGGCTTTCTCTGGGTATCCGAGGATGGACAAAGAGTGGGGTAAAGGGCACGGAAATCCAGGAGGAAGAAAATTGTGAGGAGCATTACAAAAGAGAAAGGGTCCCAGAAACTGAGAGGAAGCAAGACCTAGAGATACCTGTCACAGGAAATCCTCATGCTGAAGAGACGGAGCAAGGTTGGCGTGCTCTGAACACTTGGCCTTTGTCTATCTTTCAAACTAAGCCCCTCCCCTTGTAAATTTTCAGGAAGATCCGACACACGGTGACATCTGACGGGGGCAGCATCCACACCAGGGAGCACAGGAGCCCAGGGGAGAAGGAGAGCTGCAGGGGCTGGAGCTGCATCCTCGAGTTCAGAGTCTCAGGTGAGCAATTTATACGTGTTGAGATTCACAATTAGCTGCAGTAGACGCTATTCAAGTAGCATTACTATGAACCACTGAAGGAGGGGAGGGCACCTAACTTCTCTCTGTAAGTACCGTGCATGTAGGTTGGAGGCAAATACATCAGTGTCATATTTCCGGGTTTCAGAGACAAATATTCTCTTCAGAGGGAGTTGTCAGTTTCGGGTAGAACAGGCAACTCCATTGGAGCAGAAAACTGAGGGACAGGCAGAACAAAGCAAAAGAGAAGGAACACTCTTAGAAGAAGTACCGAGAAGTGCTTAGGTTGGGGGACAATCACAGCAGTCCTGAGGGGCACAGGCTCAGAAGTCAGACAGACCCGAGTTGGATTTCCACTATTGTGCCGCTCCTTCAGTAAACCAGACGGGTTTTGCTCACATGTTTGTGTTATGCAGGCATGAAGTGATGAAATGTCTTCAAAATGATTTTCTTAATGCTTGGCACTTAGTAAGCCCTTAACAGGTCACAGTCCTGCAGATTAGACAAGTGAAAGGTGACAAAGTTATCATTGCTGCAGGAGACGCCACAGAGGGGCTGTAGAGGCTGGAGCATGAAGGAAGAGCAGTGCCTTAAGTGAGAATGGCTTGAGTGGGGGTGAAGATGGGTGTGCTGTGAAGACAGGGATGGACAAGGTCCCCCAAGAACAGTCATGGGCAACTCTTGTCAACAGTAAAAATCAGTATGAGCTTAGGGCAATTCCTGGAAATCAGCATCTGTGGTTTCTTGTTTGTGCTGAAAGCATTTGGATACAAACTGTAATTCCTGAAAAGGTTTACAAGTACAGCTCACAGTTGGGAGAGTCGCCTACTTCTCCCATGAGGACCCAGCCTGGCAAGGGATCCCAAGCCCAATCGCATCCCTTCTCCCAGAGACCCCTGCAGCCATGCACTTAGTGGTGAGAAGAGGGCAGAACTGCATCTTGGTATTTATTTTGTGCCTTCAGAGAGCTACAGGAGGAGAGACAGGAAGCAAGGGGATATTACAGGTACTAGACTATTCCAGAAAGAGCAATCTGATTATTTTCTTCTACATTTGTATCTAAAAAGATGGTCTACAAAAGCACATAGTAAGTTGGGATTTGTCTGCTATTCTTCTACAGAAAGTCTAGAACTTTTTAAAATAATATCCTTGTCAGACTGTTGTATAACTTTCCAATAGCCGTTAAGCTAACATTCTATTATTTTTATAGGAAGATGATATACAGCCAGCCTTATCCGACATAGGAGTCAGAATCAATTATCACAGGAAAAAGTCTATGAAGAACATGAATCACAAATAGAATTCCTACAACTACAGAACTCTGAAGAAAGAGATTGAAGAGGACATCAGAAAATAGAAAGATGCCCCTTGCTCTTGGATAGGTAGACCCAATACTGCCAAAATGGCCATATTCCCCAAACTGCTCCACAGATTCAATGCAATGCCAATCAAAACACCAACAATTGCTCCGTTTTTCCAGCACCACCTGCACAATAGGACGTCTTTCCTCCAGTGTATGCGCTCAGCCCCTTTGTCAAAGATCAAATAGCTGAATGTGTTTGAGGATGTTTCAGTACCTCAGCTCTGTTGCAGTCAGCCGTGACTCAGTTTTGGTTCCAGTTCTGTGTCATTTCCATCATTGCTACTTTCATGTAACTTACAGTTAGGTATTGTGATGCCCCCTGCTTTGCTCTTATTGCCCAAAACTGTTTTTGCTATTCTGGGTCTCTTCTGGTTCCATATGCATTTTGGGAGTGTTTTCTCTAGATTTGTAGAGTATGCTGCTGTTTTGATTGGGACTGCATTGAATCTGTAGAACAGTTTTGGGAATATGGCCATTTTGACAATATGGATTCTTTATCAGAATATCGTAGTTTTTTTTTTTTTTAGAGGTCTTTCACTTGCTTTGTTAGGTTAATTCTGACATATTTCATTTTTTTGAAGTGTGTGTAAATGATATTGTTTTCATAATTTCCTTCTCACCAAATTCACTCTTGGTATACACAATACTAATGATTTTTGTGTGTTGATCTTTTATCCTGCTACACTGCTAAAGTTAGTTATTAATTTTCAGTTTTTTGGTGGAGGTATTTGGGTCTTCTACGTAGGATATCATGTCATCTGAAAATAATAATAATTTGAGTTCTTCCTTTCTCACATCCCTTTTATTTCTTGCCTGATTACTCTGGCTAATGTTTCAACTGCTATATTACAGAGAACACCAGTCAAAAATGTGCAAGGGAAATGGACAAACACTTCACAGTGCAAGTATAAGTGGCCAACAGACATATGAAAAAAATGTTCAACACCTTTGGCCATTACAGAAATGCAAAATAAAATGATACTAAGATGCTATTTTACCCAAGAAATTATTAAAAAATAAAAAAGTAAATGTTGGCAAAGCCATGGTGGATAGGAACACTCCTACATTTTTTCTGGGAGTGTAAAGTAGTACAACCAAATCAATGTGGAGAGTTCTTAAGATAAATGAAGTTAGAAATTCTATATGACCAACTATTCCCCTTCTATGTATATTCCCCAGAGAGCTTAAGACATTACAGTGATACATGTGTAGCAATGATTATAGCAGTGCAACTCATGATAGCTCAGTCCTGGAAACTGTCTGTATAACCATTGGATAAAGAAAATGTATAACAATTGCATAAAGAAAATGTGGCATACAAAATAGAATATCACTCAGCTATAAATAAGGACAAATTCAACACATGTGCAAGAAAAGGGATGCACTTGGAAAATGGAGTAAAAAGAGAGACACACAAGCTTAAATACCATGTGATATCACCCATTTGATTGGAGCAGAAACAAGAAAGAGAGTAATAAAGGATAGACAGAGACTAGGAAGGGGTCTCTTTCAAATGGAAATCGGTCGGAGAGACCAAGGGCGAGGAGGGAAGGGCAGCAGAAGGGGAAATAAACAGAACACAGATGTGCCGTGTTCAGGAGCCCAATAACCTCAAGAATGTGAACATTATTGCCATAGACGTGCTAGGATTAATAATATTGACAAGAAAGAAAATGGAGAAAGGGCAATTAGAAGAGGAGGGAGACGGCATGAAGGGAAGAGAAGGGGATTAAAAAAGAAACGAGGTGTTTTATGTACACCTACCCGCCCCGGAAATGACGGTAAACTGCACACACTGCAAACTTATACTAATAAAAGAGGAAAAGAATGACCACCTTCTCACGGTGTTAATTTATTCTTGTACACATTTCTGTTGGGGAGATCATAACTCAGCTGTACCGGGACAGCACGAGGAAAGTGTTCGCCACCGTTACATTTGTAATGGGGTTTGTCTCGGTCTCTCAAGGCTGGAGCTCCTGAGCGCACCTCCCTCCACGAGCCCCAATTAACGCAGTCCTGGAGCAAGGCGGGTCACATCTCAGGGAGGGAGAGGAAGGCAGAGGGGCTCAGAGCACGTCGACCTCATCAGGACGCAGCCCACTGCCCGACACCTGCGCCCACACTCGTGGGCTGATTAATGAGCTGTCACTTTAGTTGTTGACTGGTGAATTATTTATACTTATAAACCGCTAAATAATTTAAAGCTGATATCTTAAATTACAGCAGAGAGTGACAAGGAGAAGGTGGCCTACAATTTCAAGTGGGGATCAATACCCCTGTTTGCAAGGTGCTTTCTCCTGGCTGTCCTCGGAGGAGAAGGGACTCAAAAAGTGTGCCGATTTAAAAAAAATAAAAACATTTAAAAAATAAAAAAAGTGCGTCGATTTGGTGCAGCACAGGAGGGGGAACAAGGTGCTTCAGCAATCAAAAAGGAAGTTGCTTTCAGCAAAACACAGGATACCACTCTGAAACGCACTAGTATTTGATAGGAAATGATGACCTCTGGCTTCAGAATGTAATCACCAAATCTAGATCTACTCTGTGTTTTAAACATTGCCCCCAAATAGTTTGCCATGCTTGGTGATTCCTGAATATCTGGTTATTTTCACCTGGGACTATTAAATTCCATTTTGTTTTCCTTTTATAACACAGCAAAGATGGCTTAGAAACTAAATATTCAATAATGGAACACATGATGGGATAAAGGTGCAAAGTGATAGAATCGAGACGTTTTAAGTTGAAAGGAGCAAAACAAGGGTCTCCTGAGAAGAAGAGAGGCAGTCTGAAGAGTTAGGCTGTACAGGTGCCACACAGAAGTTTCAGAATATTCAGGGAGAGGGAGGAGCCCTCCCTTAAAAGTTGGTCATCCTGGGTAAACCAGGGAGAAGAGCATGTGTGATGGAACTAGTAGATAAGCATGTTTTAGGACAGCATTGCAATATTATAGTTGGGATTTTCCATTAAATTGAGATTTCCTTTTATTGTGTATATTGTGCGGTTGTGTGTGTGAGTGTGTGTTTTGAGACAGTATATAACAGGGAGAAGGAGTTATTCTAGGTTCACAAATCCTAAGGCCTCTTTCTGCATATAATTCAAAAAAATTTTCTCTCCTTTGGCTTTTATAGGTGAGTTTTGTTTTAATATGAGGTAACATTAAATATTTATTCTTAAAAATTGACTTCTGGTGCTGCATTGGCCTGCTCTGAAATTACTATGGCTTGTCTGTCATTAGAAGTTTCTTACAAAGAGCTTTTAAGAATATTTGCCCAAAGTAAAATAATTCTAGTTCTTCCCAGCCTGTTTTTTGCTTGAAAAAGCAAAAGGTGACTTAAGTTATCTTCTTTGTGTGTCCATAAAATATATTGTACTAGGATGACAAGTAAAAAGGTGACATGGACTTTGGGGGTATATGGAAACTGTTTTAAGCTCTGGAAAGCTTGGTCTTTTATGACACTATAGACAACACCTGCTCGCTCAAAGCTTTGAATGAGTCCATGGTGCACAATGATACCCTCTCGTTTTAGAAAGGCATCTTCTGAACTTTTTTCTCCTATAATAAAATGATAATTTTGCAAGCCTACTTGTAATTTTTCATTTACCCTTCTCCGTATTTTCAATAGACACTGTCATTTTGACTAAGAATAGGAGTGAAATTCTGCACTGATAAAGTCCCAAACAAGTCAACCTCCTCTTCCAGGATAGCATAGAAATGTTCAGTGACGCAATTATATTTAGTTTCCAAAATTAGATATAATCAACTCCATCCCTGTAAAGGTTAATAGACACTTGAAAACAACAACAAGTGATTTGATGGGCTTCTAAATTTAGGCTACAAATATCAAATAGCATGGCTTAGTGCTACTACTTATTCCTAAATATTTAAATACCTGTCAGTGTAACACTATGTTCACTATATTCATTTACAGCAAAGGGGGCAGCCACATACAATGGACGGGACAGGCAAGGAGGACCCTGTGTCCACAGGCCTGAGACTGCCACTGCCTTGAGATAAGGAGAGGCTTGAGGAGCAAGGCACAACTCGCCCACGATGGGAGTGCTCTCCGCCCCCTACAGGCCAGACAGAGAATCTCTATAACCTGTGGTGGTTGAGGGAAGGTTCTGACCACACAAGGTTGAGACACTCTACACCCTTCCAGGGAACATCTGGGCTGGCAGACACAGCTACCATGAACTAATATGAACTCTTGGCTTGGGAAATCTCTCTGTGCAGGCCAGCAGACTCTCTCTCCCGCTGTCTTCAAACACATGACAGGAAATCTCCTGGGAGCCCCCTGAGCACCATGGAGAGGCCATGGGAATCCTAGTCATATCAGACAAACCAACCCCACCACAAAAACAATAAGGACAATGAAAACTAAATCATCATTGTGATCCCAGCCCACAAAAGCATGCTAAACATTATAAGGTGATTGCATGCTAAAATAAAAGATGTGAATAATACCTTGAAAATCTTAGCATGATACAGAAAGTGCTCAGGTTGCAATTAAATATCACTTGTCATACCAAGAAACAGGAAAATCACAATTTGAATTAGAAGTGACCAAGATCGTATGACAGCTCCGAAGTGCATCTGATGCTGGAATTATCAGACAAAAATCCTAGTGCCCCCATCATAAGAATGCCTCAACTAGCAATTTCAAACACTCTTGAAACAAAAGCAGAGGAAATCTTAATGAAATTATAAAAAAGTAAATGAGAAATTATGGATCTTAAATGTAATCACTTATTTTTAAGGTCTTCTATCCCAAAAATGAAATCAAAGCATTTATCTCTCTATAATAATTTATTCTGCAAAAATGGTTTACTTATCACAGCCAAAACCTAAAACTTAGTGGAGAAGTCTTTCAGCAGACAAATGGTGAAACAAGTTTCACTGTGTATGTAACCTGGAATACTACTTAGCAACAAAAAGGAACAAACTATCTGAAACAACAGAAGATATTACGGTACATGAAATAAGACAACTCCAAAAAGAGATTCAACTGTGCTATACATTTATACAAAAGTTTTGAAAGACAAAATTTTATAACTTCAGAGTATGTAGGGGCTGGGGATTTAGCTCAGCCGTACAACGCCTGCCTAGCAAGCACGAGGCTGTGAGTTCAATTCCCAGTACTGGAAAAAAACAAAAAAAAGCAAAAAAAAAAAAAAAAAAAAAACCACTGGAAACAGAGTATGTGAAGTTGGTAACAAAACCAAGGCCCTATGTGGTTTTGACAGCTGTGTATAAATAGTGGAAGGCAGGGAGGGGGAATTTCTGACATTCGTGGAGCAACTTAGCACAGAGACTAACATCAAGTAATCACCCTTCAAAAGTTGCCAACCTCTGAGCTGCGATTTAGCAGCATAACCCAAACACCTACAGAAACTGCAGGTGGTATCTTTTGGCTCTAAATTACAGATCAGTACAATACAGACCAGAAGACTCTCACAAGGGGTCACGAGATAAGTAAGCAAATCTCCCCTTCAGAGTAGCAAATCGCACCAAGAGGCAGAAGAGAACAATGCAACGCTGCCAGCAGTGGCATTCTTACTGGAAAGAACCAACGTCCCTGGGACAAAAGGGCGAAGGAAGGTTGTGTACCTAGAGCAGGGTTAGAGATTGCCTCTTTGAAGAAGGTGGTGGTGAACAGAAGCACAGCTTTGCCCAAATCAGTTGAACAGGAGTGCTCTGCCGACCAACCCTGGTTTCTTAAGCAGTGATATTCTAAGATCCTCTAAAGTGCAAACCCTGTCTCATTTAATTTTGGCAACAGAAAAAAATTGCAAGTGAAGTCTGCACTCTCAGGTTTTACATAGTAAAGATGAACAAACAGATACTGGAAATTTTAAAAGGTGAATAAAATGATTTAAACATACCTTTTCCTGGTACTACAAAAGAAGCCAAAAATTTGAGGGTGCCGATGCTATCAATAATAAACACAAAACACAGATGCATTCTGGGGTGATATGACTGAAAAATAAGCAAAGGAAAATAGAGCTAAGAGAGCTAAGACATATTTGGGGTGAAAGAAAAAACTTGCAAAAAGAAAAAGCTAAATTAGTAATAGGTTGAGAACAAATAATTCTCTACAGAAATAATAATTAAAAAGCAAAAGCAGAAAGTTAAAATAACCTAAAAAGTAAAACTAATTCAGTCTAGATCTAAGGCAAAGGGAAGGAAGACCCAGTATCTTTCGTAGAGTCAAGAGGTGAAGTAGAAATCCAAAAACAATACAACAACTGAGACACACACACATCAAAACTCACTGTATTTCTAGAGGGAAGAACTGGAACTAATGGAACCTAGATATCCAAGTGGGAGCCTTGCTTTATTCACTGGAATATTTCACCAACACAATCATTGTTAAATAACATTTTACTAAAACTTCATGACTTAAAAAAAAAGACTTTTAGGCATTTAGGCAAAAAAAAAAAATCATGGATGAGGGAAAGAAATAATATTGAAGCTTCCTAGTCCAGAGTGACACTTCCAATCAGAAAAATACGCAACATCACACATGGGTGTATTGGCAGCTCTCCCATTGCTGGCCCTATAACACGAAGAGGAGTGGTTTCATTTGCCTGAGAGTTTAGAGCATTCAATTCATTGTCAGATGATCCAGGACAGAGACTTCAGGACGGCGGGGTACCAAGAGGAAATGCTGCTGAACCCAGGGAAGTCTGGGAGCAGAGAGAGAAGGGAGTAGCCGGCAGGCAGACACACCCTCCAAAGCCACACCCCCAGTGACTGGCGTCTTCCAACGAGGTCCCACCATCTGACGGCACAATTAGCCGTGAGCTCATTAGTGAACCATTCCCAAATGAGTATAGTGTCTCTGTGATCCCATCACCTTCCGAAAACCCATTTCTGAACAGGTAAGCCTATTAGGGGAATTTTAGGTTTAAAACATAATAATGAGACATTCAAAGAATAAAAAAAAAAACAGTAAAATGGCTCTACTTCAACCAAATGTACATTCAAAGTAAGGATGAAAGAATAAGAAAAATTTCTACAAAAACATGAAGTATTTTTCCAAGGGTTTCTTCCTGAGCAAAGGACAGGGGTTAGACAAGAGGGCGAGGCCTTCTTGAGAGACTAAACAAATTTACCTGCGGAACAGACTACGCGGTGATATTGCATGTGCCTAAATAGCACGTACATGCTGTAGATCCTGATAATGCAGACACATTAATATTAGAAGGAATAGAGTAGATGAAATGGGAAAGGAGAAAATGGAAAGTAGAATAAGATTACTGATAATTTACTGGGTGTTAAGCAGATATCACTTTTAATTTAAGGCTAGTAGAAGAAAGGGGAGAAATAAGAACAAACTTTAGGGTATCGCTACACAGCATCTACAGAAGAGAAGATTAAATCTTTTATAAAATCGTTGTGAAAACATAAAATCAGCAGAACAATATTTCACAACTTTCTATCCCAAGAAATCCCATAAGATCTATCCCAAGGAAACTCAGAAAGTACGTAAGAAAATAAACACCAAATACAGGGTCCTATCCATAACCATGAGTTCTTCACTACTTAGTGTGACTAACTATGGCTCAAAAATATTTTATGAAAATGTCTAAACCTAAAACATTCAGACTTCTTTACATTGTCAATATTCCCTAACTAATGCAGAATACCAACTGTTGACCTGTTATTTGCATTGTATTATATGCCACGTAGAGATGGTTTAAAGAATATAGGAAGATGTGGTTAGGTTCTGTGCAAATGCTATACCATTTTAAATAAAAAATTTGAGCATCTATGCATTTTGGAATCACTTCCCCAGTAGACACTGAAGAATTACTGTGATGTGTTAGAACCAAAAATATCGACAAATAAATTGACTTAACTCAATAATTAAGTTTCTCATGCTCCTTAGCCAAGTTCTTTGCTGTCAAAGGAAGAAATCCCACTGTATAATTAAAAGGAAAGTGCTAGAATGAGCTCGGTCAGAGTCTGAGACACTGGCATGAACCCATGAAGAAGCAGACAGACACGGTTATAATATAGAGATGTGTGTGTAGCCGGATTACATATGCACAAGTACATTTTCTCTGTGTGTTTCCTGAGAGTGCTTAGCAGCAGTGATACTACTGCAGTGAGAATACCCAGCTTCCAAACACTGGGTTCTTAATACAGCTCTCCAGGAAAGGAAGGAGACTTCCATGGGAAGGGCAGGTTCTGGGGCTGTGACCTTGAAGGTACAGTAGGAACCTGGAAGGTCCTGCACTGCCCCAAAGTGCAGCGGTGTGCATGTTTATGCCACTGAAGAAAGCCGCCTGTGTCCAAGACTGGACGCTCTGCACAGCATGACATTGCCTGCTGGGTGAGATCAGAGCGTGAAGACTAGTGAAAGACCACACACGTGTGCTGAAATGAACGCATCACCAAGTAAGCAATCCGAGGGGATGAAGGACATCCCCGCTTACAGATGAGCAAGGATGCAGAGGCACCTTCCTGAGACGTGGAGCTGAACTCCTCTGCTGCTGGCTGTGCACTAGGCTAGCAATTAACTTCCAAGCAATAGGGTAGTTAGAAGGAAACATGGGAACTGCAGACAGACAGACCTGAGGTGCTTCCCTAATCTGACACATTTCCACCCCTACTTGGCCATCCACACCTCTCAGAACAGACGCTGGTGGGAAAGCAAGGCAGAAGAAACCTTAATACAAAATAGAAGACTACACACAGCGAAGCAATGTGGGCCGTGACTCACCCTGGATGAGCACGTGAGAAATGGTGTCTCTGCTCCTCCAAGCTCTCATTTCTAGGGATCTGGGGCCCTGTGCACTCACTTCCCAGCCTTATCTGTGAGGCCAGCAGAGCGCCCCATTTACCCCTCGTACATCCATCCAACTTCAGTCGCTTCAATTCCTTCTGCCCAGCTCGGAAACCTCAGAAGCTGCTGTTATCAAACAAGACACCTGGTAGCCACTTTTAAGGTGATCTTTCTTTGCCCCAAAACAATTGCATTATAATAGTGGAGGAGGTGAGCTGACATCATGAATGAATTAATTTCCCATAAACATAAATTCCATTGATCAGTTCTAAAAATATTGGATGCTGGATGTGGAGAATTGGAGACAGTTAAATTCGTAATTATTGATTATATGTATGAGCTCACGAAATCAGCAGAAGACTGTACAGAGCACACTCTGGAAGTGCCCTGTTCTTAGACAAATCATGTGAGAAGGGATAGGCTATATTGTGAAGAGCAGTGAAATTGATTCTTTCAAAGTTTTTCCTGGGAACATTTGAATTTAAGAGCATATGCAAATAACCCACACATACACTTCTTACTTGAAAATAATTGGGTCTATTTAATCCTCTTTAAACAAAAACTTTCCAAGAATATAAGTCAAACAAGTGCACTGAGGTCAACAGGGCATAAAAGGCCATGTTTTATCTCCATGAAGAAAGCCTTTCAAGCTTTCTTCATGGGGGCTTTTGAAGTTCTAGGATTCAGGAAATGCTTCAACATTTGGAAATGTGAAATTGCTAGCTTTCTTACTCAGCAATTTCTTTTGCTCAATTAGATAAAATCAGAGAACTGTAGATACTTAGAATGAGAGACTCTTTCAGAGTGTTTATCATTGATCATTGATTAGTTTTGACAGTAAAGCATCAAGACATTGGCCTCCTCACTTTGCTGGTCGGGAGGGTAGTACCAGTTCCCACTTGTCACTTACTTAGCCATTTTGTCAATGACCCGAGCACAGGACGATCTTGCTGCTAGCTGCTTTCCCCGCCGAACTGACCGGTCTCCTCCTGTCTTTTGCACTATAGTATATTTCCCTCCTACCATGCTGAGCAGATACTTTGCCATTTTCCATTTCTCTTACTGATGTATCTATTGATCATTTCTCATTCTTATTAGTTCCCTCCCAAGAAACGAGAATCTTGGTTCTGTTGCTTTGTAACTTCTGGTGTTGAAAACAGGTGCTTTGTTAACATTGGTTGAATGAATATTGAAAGGTCCTGTTTAGTAATTTCACCTTTATTCTTTTTCAAACACATCTTGACTTTAAAAACAGTCAAAACAAAAACAATGCATTCCTTGTGAATTTCCTCAAGTATTAGACATCCTTTTAGATTAGAAAGTGTGTATATTATGATTTAATGGCCTGCCATAAAAATTATCTCAATAATATCAGAATATGTTTTACCTTTCAGCAAAGTGAAGAATGTTGAAAATATATGAATAATAGACAGCTTTTGAAACTCACTTCCAAATGAAGATTTCACAGAAATAGAAATCTGATTTTAGAGTACAGTCAATAAAACCTCAAGTCACTGAAAAGGACTGCATTTTATTTATTTATTTTAATTTATTTACTTCTACGTGGTGCCGAGGGTGGAACTCAGGGCCTCCAGCACCTGGCTGCGTGAGCTCTCCAGCTCTCAGCTACACCCCTGTTTGTCCTCTGGAGCTGCTTTTGCAGAGCCTCCCGTGAAGTGCAGCACCTCGTAGCTTGCGCCCAAGCGCTGATGTG
The DNA here is from genome assembly GCF_000276665.1 of Chinchilla lanigera. Classification (NCBI taxonomy): domain Eukaryota; kingdom Metazoa; phylum Chordata; class Mammalia; order Rodentia; family Chinchillidae; genus Chinchilla; species Chinchilla lanigera. Next base: position 9,128,590 of record NW_004955470.1, on the reverse strand, counting down.
CTGGCAAGAGAGGAGAGCAAGCTCCAGGCTCCCTGCTAAGAGCCGAACCAAAGAGGAAGGTCAGACTCTCTCCATACTCGTCTAGCAGTGGAAGCTCTCTGCTGGGCCCATCAATACCCCCTCTAAAAACACACATCTTACTGCACAGAAAGCCATTCCAATTGGAGATCGCAGCTACTCCCTGCTGATCGTGTGTAAGAAGTTCCCGTGCTTGGGCTCGTGTGTGAAGACTAATGTGGGAACCAGGGCTTGGCAAACTTTCTCTGTAAAGGAGCAGATCATAAATATTTTAGGCTTTGTGGGCCATGCAGTCACTCAACTCCGCTGTTTCAGCACAAAAGCAGTCACAGAAAATATGTAAAGGAATGCATACTGGTATGTTCCAATAAATCTTTATTTACAAAAATGGGCAGAGGGCCAGATTTGGCCCAAGGGCTGTAGTTTGGCAGCTGCAGTGATCAAGGACAAGTGTGAGGATGTGTGTTAAACATACACCAAGAGAACTATTCAATTTTCTAAATACGGTGAAAGTATATTCAATATTATCCCTATAATAGCATGCTTTATGCAGAAAGTATTTGCTTAGAAAAACCTGCACATCTGCAGAGTTTGCGCTATTCCATGTCATGGTGTTCTGTAACCTGGTAAGACTAACTGATGAGGCCTGTGGTAGTGGGAGATGTAGGAGCAATAACTAGCACCACCAGCTCATTCTCTACTGGCTCTGTTATCCTGAGCAAGTCAAAGAGTGTTTATCTGCTGCAGTCTTTGAAAATGAATATGGTCCTCTGCGTAGGGTCCCTGTCACTCATTCATGTGCTAAAGTGCTTTACAATGCCTGTGACTTTCAGACCCAGCTTTAAGGTGTAGAGGAGTGACCCGCAGAACATTATGAAGTGAAATATGTTGTATGAGGATTATGCACAAAAAGAGAAAGAGAAAATCTATCTATCCATCTATCTATCTATCTATCTATCTATCTATCTATCTATCTATTTATCTATCTATCCCTATAATCTATCTGTGCATAGCAAGTGCTTTATTATCACAATCACCTCAAGTGATGATGGAGGCCATGAAATCCCACCACTGGTCCTCTGTAACCTGAAGACCAGGGAAGCTGCTGGTGCAGATCACACCCAGTGTCAAGGCCTAAGCTGCAGAGAGCTGACGGCGGAAACCCAGGGTCTGAGACCTGAGCTCCTCTAACTGCCAGGGGCCGGAGAAGTCAGCTGTCCCAGCTTCAGAGGAGGGCCTGAAGCTTTCTTCCACCTTTCTATTCCACTTGGGTGACAATGGACAAACTTCAGCATCCCTAGTCTTCGGAAAGGAGAGAATGCTTGCAATAAAACACTTAAGAAGGATCCCGGAGATTATAAAGTAGGGCACAATCAGCTGCAGGATCTCAGAATGCAAGGACAAATTCCATGGAACTGTAAACGAGCCAAAAGTTTCAGATAGTAAACAAAGTGGCAGATCTTTGAAATAGAGAAGCAACAAAAATATGTGCGTTTCCTTGCGCTGCTCCCCGGAACTGTTTTCCCAGAAACGCATTCTTTTTAAGGACTTCTTTCCATTTGGTGTCTACTACTATTCTTGCCATATTTATTCTTTGCTTTCTGCATGCCCTTTGCAGAAGTTTCTAATTTACAGCTTTCCGCCACTCAAATTGTCCTGTTGTTTTCCTCCTAGCTTTTAATTCTCCTCTCTTCTCATTGTGAAACTCGCAGACTCTGTAGACCACAATTTATTTTGTATCCTTACCCATAACATCTTGGCTTCAAATTTAGGTCCCTAAGCTATCTAAATTGTTGTGCTAACCAAGTTAAATCCCAGAGCTTAGAGCAGCTACAGGGAAGGTTTCCTACATCTCATCCTGGTGCTGTAATTGAAATTAAAGTAAATTATTCACACAGTGCACATTAACGTTGGCGCGGCTCCTTCTGCCTTCTTCCCAAATGACATTATGAGTTATGCCAAACTAAACTCATTTCCATTTTTGATATGGTTAACGAGTGGTAGATGAGGAGAATGCCATTGACTGAATATAACTTGATTTCAGTCAGGCATTCAGGGAAAACAATGACTCCCCGTGTTTTCTTTTGGACACAACTGATAAATGTTAACTGCATGATACAAGGATATTTAAACAGAAATTGCCCAAGATCTGATTCCTGGATTGATAAGAGTCCGAAAGAAGAACTCTATCTCCACTTGTTTTCATCAACATTTCTTTGACCCAGCCTTGGTCTATAGTGTTAGCAACGGGCTGCCTGAAGTTTACATCTATGTATTCACAGTGGTTTCAGTTTTAGATGACAGAATTCTAGGATAAAGAAGGAAGACGGAGTAAAAGAAATACATTTTGAAACAGTCTTAGTGAAAATATTCTCAGCAACTTTAGAAAAATGAAGATCTAGATGAGGACTCAATGAGAAGGAATTCTGTGCTATCATGTAAGCATATTTTTGAAGATTGATCCTCTGAGATGTTTTTAAAAGAGGGTGAAGCTGAAAGTATAGGTTGTGTGCATGCGTGTGCGTGTGTGAGTGTGTGCATGCATGCTCATGTGTGTCCTAAAGAAAGACAGCTGGATAGAAAGAGCGTATTACCCTTTCCAAAGTTATCTCTGAGTAATGACATTGGATTATTGTTTTCCCCTTCCTTTCTAAGATTTCCTTAAATTTAGATAACAGTGTTCCCTGTCCAGTTCTTTTTCATTTCTATTGAGATGACTATTATTAAAAAGATATAAGGTAAATAACTGTGAGAACATGGAGAAAAGTGAATGCTTTCTACACTGCTGTTAGAAATATGTTAGTGTAGTTATTATGGAAAACAATACAGAGGTTCCTCAAAAAATGAAAATACAGTTATCATGTGATCCAGCAATCCCACTATGGCATATATAGCAAGTAAAAATGAAATTGACATGTCTAAGAGATAATCCCATGCTTACTGAAGCACTATTTGCCATGGATAGGCAAGATATGGAGTCAACCTAAACGTCTATCAGAGAGTAAATGGATAAAGAAAATGTGGTAGTGATAAACAATGGAATTTTAGAAAATCATAAAAGCAGCAAGTTTTACCATTTAAAGCAACATGGAAGTATCTGGAGAGCACTACGTTTCATGAAGTAAACCAGGTGCACAGAGAAAAGTATTCTAGGATTTCCTTACAGAGGGTGGAATCAGAAGTTTGCTAGTTGCTCTCATAGTCAAGGAAAAGGAGGATGGTGAAAATGAAGAGAATCTGACTAGAGGAATTCTAATGGAAGCGTACATATTTACAGTGAAGTTACAGCACAAAATTCAGGAGAACTATCGTACAACATGATGACTATGGTTAACAGCCAAATATTATAATCCTGAACATAAAGGGAATAGATGCAAATGCTCTCATCACAAAAACTATACCTCTATGCAATGCATTGGATAATGAACTAAATTTAGTTATTCCATAACGTTTTTATACTTCAAGGCATGTTTTACACGGCAAAAACAATTCTTACGTAAATTGTTTTCTAAAAATGATACAAGCTGTAGATAATTTAAAAATTGGTCATAAAATTGAGCAAGAGGGTGTGTAAAACCTTGCAATATTTTTTTCCTCTCCAAACTGATGCCAAGTTCCTGGAACACGAGGCTGCCCTTTATCTCAAAACCGTCTCGTGCTTTTGCTGTGAGACACAATAGGATCTGTCACAGGGGACAAGAATAAAGAGAAAGCTGGTGCTGTTGGCCCAGGCATTTAAAAGAATTCCAATCTGTGTTTGTTCCCATCATGCATCCCAGGTCCTCCCGCATGAGACGGTCCTCACTCCACTGCTGCCTACCTCCAGAGACGGCTGAACCCTCAAACCTGTGCGGGTCACAGAGGCCACGTGGACAGCCCTCACTCACCCCACCTGTGTGCTCACTGCCAAGCTCCCGTCCAATCAGGACCAGAATACTGACTGCAGCTATGCGCCAAAGAGTGGCCCCCTAGGTGTGCATCAGTCACCTTGTCTCACACAGGGTCCCCCGGGCTGCAAAGGGAGAGTGAGTCTCTCAAGGTTGAACGATGAGATGAGAAGGCTTGTGTTGGTGAGCCTCAAGCACCACAGGTGCGGCGTTAAGGTCTCCAGTAGCCCCTTTGCCATGAAGGTAAGTAACTTCTCTAAAAGTGCACACCCTTGTTCTGCTCCCAAGATTTTGTTTCATTTCTGTTTCTTTCTCTATATCATTATGCATTGGTAAAACTTCACAATTTCCCCCCAAACCAAGGAGAAGCCCTGAAAGCCTGTTGGACATAGAAAATAACATAGGCTAGCAATTCAAAAATTTGTCCTTTTTGTAGGAAAAGAGCAGTCATAATATTGAATTTCTACTGTTTAATGAGATATTTAAATTACATATAATCAAGAGGAAACCCATTATTTTAAATGATTTAAAGGCTCCCATATGAAGGGTGAAGCACAGAAGTCTTAGAAGATATTCCTGCTGCCTGCCTACCCTCCAGCCTTGCATCCTAATTTCTTTCTCTGCTGCTCTTAAATAAAAGAGATTCTGGGAGGGTTGGTCAAAAATGGACGTGGCTTCTCCATTTCCCTTGCAGGGCCGTGGGCAGCAGGTTTCATTGACGTGCAGCTCTAATTAGGATTTGCTTTGCTAAAAATAGCTCACCTAACTCTTCTGTCCTTTGAAGCAAATGCCAGGAGACCTAGAGACATTCCCCATCCAGTCGGTAGCAGGTCTTTGCAGCTGGCAGAAATGCGTGACAGGTCTACAGTCTGCTCAAGTTTGTTTTTTTCTTTCTTCTCTTACATCCAGACTATGCCATCGCACCATGCCATGGGTGGTACTTGGACTGAGAACAGACTGCCCAGCACCCAGAACTGAGAAGAAACATGCTGGTTTGCAGACACTGAACCAGAAGTACATGGACTGGGTTCTCTCATAGACGCCCTCAGTGAACTTTTCTCTGAATGACTGTGTATAGGGAAGAGAAGAGGGTGTCACCTAACACAGGGATCGATTCTTCCCAGTGATACAGGAGCTTTTGAAACACACCCGCTCAGGCTCAACGGCATCATTGAACGAGTGGTTTCAGCCAAAAGGTGGTTATGTCCACATCTGTAGCACATCTGCACATATCTGCTCATCACTAGGGTGACCATGTACTGAAGTTCTCTGGCTCAGGATAGACAGGAAGACACACTGACCCATACAGACTGTGTGTTCACTGGGGCTCAGAGTGAGACGCCTGTCCCTGTGACCCACAGGACAGTGACTAAAGGCAAAGTGTGGACCAGAAAAGAGAGGTCAGCTCAGGAGCCTGGGTGCTCAGGTCCTACGTGACTTCCCTGTCCAGACCCAATGGTTCTTTTTTTTTTTTTTTTTTTTTTTTTTTTGAGCTCTCTTAAATTCTAACCCAACTAAACTGATGTTCTTAAGGATAAAAAAAAAAAAAAAAGGGAAAACAAAATTGTGGCCTGGTACATTACTTGTACCTGTTTGTGAGGCAACCTTCTTTTAAGGTGTGTTTTATTATTTATTGCAGAGTATAAATATTTATTGAGTGTGTGGCAGATCTTTTATCCACAGAGGACAAAACAGCATCAACAACAAACATACAACACCCTAAACTCTTTTTTGAACCCCATCAAACAGATTCAGGCTGATTACAGCAGTGAGCTGCGGCCCGTGGGCCGGGGTGATGACAGTCGTGGCCTTCCCAGGGGTCCTCAGCACGTCCCTGAGCCGTAGGACCAGGGAGCACTAGAAGAGACTGAAAGTGGCAGAGATTTAGGTTAGAGCTTGAAAATCACAAGCCTTCAGGATTTCAGCTCTTCATATCCTTTGTAACCACGGAAATGTCAGATTATTACAATTCAACCATTTATAGGCTAAAGTAAATTTACAATCTTCCCTACTTTGTAAGCACTAATAACATGATGTATTTTGGTTAAGTATTGTGAATATTTTAAGGGAGTCACTTGAAAATACTTACGTGAAGGTGTTCTTGAAACAATCTCCCACAAAATCTGCGTGAAGAAATTGTGGTATCTCTGGCTGACCACTAAAGAAAAGTATTAAAACATGTTTTCATACTAAAGTCACTTCTTGTTATGTTATTTCTGGTATTTGTTTCTTTGTGGATTCTGGAAATTTCTCAGCTTTAAGTGGGGTTAAAACTTCTTGTTTTAAATTTTCATGACTATGAAACCTTTCTATGCAGTTCTTTGTCACACTCTTTAAGATTTTCTTTCTCAATACACGACAGCCACACAGCCACACACAGCACTGTTTGCATCTCAAAGACATGCGACACTACACTCATCAGGATAATACTGCTTCTCATATCGTGCCGCCTAAAAATTCAGAGGTTGACTCTACAAGCCACAAGATGGTACCTACGAAATGGGACTGAAGGAGGGGATAACGCTCTAGCCAGGTCTACCATGGTGCTCTGAAGGCTGGCTGCTCCTCTTAATTCAGCGCCCTGCCTTGGCTGCTGGCCACACAACAGACAATGCTAGGTGCAGAAAGAGACAAATTGCTGCTATAGCCTGAGCATGGCTTGTGTCCCCCACCATCCCTCCTAGTTCACGGTGCTGGTCTCCGGGATAGCGCTAACAAGGAGGTGGGGTACATTTCGGTAGATGATGTCTAGCAGTAGGTCCATGGGTCATTGCACCTGTGATGAGAAGGGATTAGGGACCCCAGACGCCTCTCTTTCTCTCTCTGACTTTCTGTTTGAGGTTGTAATGACTTCTGCATGAAACACTCTCACCGTGGTATGCTGTCATCTATAACCCTTATAAGAAGCCAGTCAGTGCCCTGCCCAGTATTAGATGTTGAGCTCCGAAACTGTGAGCTAAGAAAACCTCCTTTTCTTTGTAAGTAGGCTGTGTCAGGTGCATCATGATATTGACAGAAAGACTGCTAATCAAACTACCTAACACGTGAGTCAGTTAATGTAGAAATGAATGATTGCTTCCATTAAGTACTGGTAAATTGGAAAATCTTTCTGATACTTAACTGTGAAAAAAAATCCTAAAATTTTCCTATGCTTCAACATCAAAGTGACTTATTCATTTTTATTACAGAAGCAATCCGATTCTACTAGAAAACACAATATGCAAAATACAACAACTCATTTGAAATTAAAGAAATGAATAATAAAGATAGATTTGAAAACCTTGTTTAACATGTTGCAGATTTATTTCTCCCAGTCTGCAAAAATCTAGAAAAGTGTTCTTATGGAATTTGTAACTAGCTTTGCAGAAAAATATCTTACAGGGACCTTCCCACATCCCAAAGCTTATCGTCTACATCATTTGTAATGGTGGCATATCATGGAGTTATGCTAGTATCTTAATTTTTAAATTAGTTTTAAATCAAAGCTTCAGCATATTATCTCTAACCATTATTTATCTTTTAGCAAACACTGCTATTGGTTAAGTGTGGAATTATCGTGTTTCACGTTTAAACAAGTTTTACAGTTGATGAAAAAGTGGGTTCTAGACTTTTTGCAAAATGCCTGACTTGAAAATTTAACACCTTGAGCTTCTTTGGGGCCAAGATCCCCACTTTTCCTAAAATCTCTGCTAAGGAGAAAAATGAGACTTGTTTATTTAGATGTAAAGGGTCTGTAAAATATAATGTATAAATATACATCACTGACTACATTGCAGTTTTCTTCATTTAACACATTTTCTCAGTGATCTCTTACTGAAATACTTTCTTCAGTGATCTTTGCCCTCCGAGGGAATATATAAAACAGCACATTATAAAATAAAATATACTTTATATGTGCACAGTTATCTTTATGAAGAAAATCCTCCTTGTAAATTATGATTTCATTAACTGCAGTAATTATAACAAAAATAGCATTATGGATATGTGATGCTTTATGTAAAAGCTATAATTATAACCAAAGGGAGAAAATCTTTACATTAAGTTAAAATTCGGTAAACCATTTTGATTTGTGTAGATTAATTCTTTTGCTCTTTTTACAGTGACATTTTTTCACAATAGAAAGTGTGATTTTAGGCATAATAGCTATCTTGCAAATAAATATTTTGCAGAGAAAGAAAGGTAAAGTGAATTCCCCACTCTAGTTGATTACAAAGCCTATTTAACTCAAAATAGTCTTGCAAATAGTCACTCACCCTTTGGTCCTGGAAAAGTAATGATTTATGCCAAGCACAAGGCAGAAAATATACTTAATTTATTCATTGCACAACCTATACACCACCTGAGGGGTGGGGTGGGGGCGCTGGAAAAACATTGTGAGCTAATAAATTATTTCTCCTTCTTTGGAAGCCTGTCACTATGGTATACTGCCAGTAAAGCTTACAAATTATTCTTATTCTGGAGATGCTGTTTAAAAAAAAAGAAGTGTATGATTAAGCCTGCCTATTTTTTCATATAAAATTTTGATAGGAAATGGATAAGTACTTGAGTTTCCACTAAAAAAGCATGAACAATGAATGCATGTAAAAATAATAGAAAATTTCCATGATTTTTTTTCCGTTTGTCACATGTTAAAATTTATTTTCCTGATTTCTGGACCCTCTTCACGTGAACACTCTCTGAAAATGTCAGCATTTGAATAAACTCCCAGCTCTGCTCCTAGGCAGACGTCTACACAGTTGATATGATCCAGATAATTCATGCAAAAATACAAAATTAAAATAAAAACTCTTTTCATTGCCTTTGTAAGGCCCTTATTTCTTTTCTCTTGACCTGAATTACCCCCATTTTAGCTCTTTATAGAGCACCGATTCAAAGATAAATATTGACCCAACACTTTATTTTCTGTTGTGTTGGCTTGGCAATGTACAGCCAATAAAAGCTACATGAAAGCATCCGAACACTCGATTTAACCCTGAAAATTTGCATTTATAATTGATGGTTATGTTTAGCTGATTAACAGTATAGAGAAACACTCTGAAGATTACCAGTGAATTCCACTTATTTTGTAAAATAAACCCTAAGTAAGACACTAGTGGAATTTCAATCTACCCACGATGAGTTGGATTTAAAGGAGTTGCATGTATTGACTCCTAAATTAATTTTTCTAAAATAAGATAACATCAAGAGACAAAAAGTTCAAGAAATAAACTCAGCAAACAAGCTGAAATAATGAAACGAATATTTCATCATACTTAAATAGCTCAACTGCTGCATGTTTTGAAGCACTCCAAAAACAAATGATTTAATTTTACTTGCACTTAAATTTTAAAAAGTAAGATGATCCAATAATGTTGATGATGTGAATGGACCCAAAAATATTAAAATTTCGGTCCTTTAAAGTTGAAGAATTTAAAATTAAGAAAAAAGGGGGGCCTTCTAAGGATATTTCTTTTCCATTGTGGTGTTCCATATTTTAAAAATAAATTCTCTACCGAAAAATCTTGTTAGATTCAGTGAAATCAATAAAATTCACATATACCAATTATATTTCGTGGTAATTTTAGACAGGAACACAAATTTAAAATTGGTTTTCTTCATTGCTACCGAGAACTTCAAATTTTATCACTGACTAAGAATGGGGAGGCATAAAGCCCTCTCAAATTTTCTCTTTCAGCGAAAACTCGTGGCATTTGATCAAAAGTAGAACACGGGGCAGTTGTTGGTTTTCTAGATTTTCACAGGCTTTAAGGACGGCAATTAGAAGAGCAAGGCTGCCTTCAAGGAAGACAGGTGTGGACCCAGACCCCTGGGCCCGGATGGAGACCGCGGAGCCCGTGGCCGATTTCCTGCTTGCTCAGCATGCATTTGCCGGGTCCCTAAGGAGTCTGAATGCTGCCCAGGATGCTGTGGGCACAGAGCTGTGACCGTGCATTCCATTTCTTTAGGGCTTCCCCTTACTCCACAAAGGATTTCAGAAGGCACAAAGACACTCATCACAGCAATACGGAAAACAGTCTGAAAGGATCTTCAGGCACTGGAAACCGGACTGCAGAGTCCTCCCTCAATGCGCCAGCAATCTCTTCTGCAGGCATAAACGCAAAGTACATAAAATCGTCACCTGGCCAAGATACTCGCAATCCCACACTTGCTGCAACGTTATTCAAAATAGTCAAGGTACGCAGTCAACCTATGTATCTGTCACAAGGTGAATGGATTGAAAAGTGTACCGTAGGCCGTGGAATATTATTAAGAATGAACAAAGGAGATGGTGCCTTTATCCATAATGGGGACAAGCCTGGAGGATATTCAGCTAAGTGAAATAAGCCAGACACTGGAAGAAAATATCACGTGGTCTTCCTTATAAGTTAAATCTAAAATATACATGCATGTGTAATACATACATTAACACAGATGATATATATTATATCATCTACATAACCAAACATACAGAGAAAATAAAATGGTAGATACCAGGGGCAGGAAACCATGGGGACATGTAGGTCAAAGGGTATCAAAGCGGCATGAATGACTCTAAAGATCCCATGTACGACATGGCGACCCTAGTTCATAGTAGCGGATTGCATTCCAGTTTTCACCGAAGGAGTAGATTATCAGAGAGGGGAACGTGCTTATCACAGAGGGGAACATTGGCAGGTACGTGAGATGTTGGCCATGTTAATCTGTCTCACTGGAATAATCATTTTACCAGACACTGTAGATCACGTCACATCATGTTGCATGTCTTAAGTACACACAATTAAATTTATTCAAACAAAGTGAAAAACTTGCTGGAAATACAATTCCATACTTTCCCCGCTTCGTCCATAGAGGATTCTGGCTGGGGATTTGAGCCTCATGGATGAGACGCGGGGTTCTGAGAAGGCTCTGAGGGTTCAGGCTGGGTCAAAGCTGGAGCAGGGGACGGAGGATGCTTCTTTCAGCAGAGTGTCCTCCAGACCTGCCTTGGAGCTGCCGTGATGCTGTCCGCTTGCCTCGAACCCCTTCTCTGGGGAGGCCCTGCTCAGACTACGCCACCTGGCCTGGGCTGACCGTGCCGCACACGGCAGACCTCCGGAGGGTGGCCTTGCCCTCCACCCTGTACCCACCACACGCACAGCAGTGGCATCGTGGAACCCACGGATGCAAAGTGGCCTGATGCCTATGAGCAAGGATGTAGCCACAGCCCGCAAAACCAGCACAGATTGGAATCTCACTGCTAGTGTGGCGGGCGGCTGGGACTTTGTTTCTTCCTCAAAAACAAAGCCCATTGTTGGTGGCGAGGTGGGACAGTTATGGTGTGAATGCGTCTCCATGTTATGTGTCTTTTGAAAATAATCTCTTTTTTCTTAGTGCCACATGGTGATTCATGTTAAATGCATTTTCTTTTCTTCAGTACAGTTGAACATCAGGGCACCAGAGGAGGAAAGTACCACATGTACTAAGTGGGTACTGTTTGACAATGAACAGAATCCTTGTAGGCACCAGCTGGAATAGCCTCAGGATGTCTTGAATATATTTACCTATTGTAACCGCCTGAGCTAAGGCAAACACAGACACCTCCCCACGGTGAACCAGATTGACCCCTCCAGAAGGGCAGAAGATTTCAAGAATATTCTAAATGCACAAGCACATATATGGGAAACACCTAAGAGCACCCTTTTGACTCCAGAAGGAAAAGAAACACAACACGCATTTCCCACACCTGTCCAGACAGGTCTCCGGGCTTCCTTGCTAACTCGGTCGCCGCGCCGACTTCCTTCTGGCTGACGTGCTGTCTCAGGTGTGGCTCCTGCTCACTGAGCTCACTCTCAGATGCATATAATGTTCCATACACTTCGCTGCTCGGCACATCCCACTAATTACACCACAATTTCTTTTTCCCCTTTTTATATTTGTATGTTTCCCCACTAATGACACGTTCCTTTTGTCTGAAACTAACGCTCAAAATCACAACAAAGGACTCACATTGGCTGGAACAGATTCTGTGACGTGATCCATGCCTGATTTCTGCCCACTACGAAGCCTGATCCTCCAGCCCCCCCCCCCCCCGGCTCAGCATATTTCTCAGCTTCTTGACTGGAGATCGCGTGCCCACAGGGCAGACGTGATGTACGTTCCGTCACTCCGCATGGCTCAGAGCACATGGCGGTGCGCACAGAAACGTGAAACCTAATACCAATAATAATTGCATGCAGTACATTCGAGGAACGCTCATTAAATAATGCTTCTATAGTAGCAGGCTTTGTGTCTTCCTGAGAACAGACATGAGTGTGAGTGTGTATGTGTGTATATGTGTATTGTGTGTGTGGGTGTGCACATGTGGGACCACACACCAGGTACCCTCAGACACACACACTGATGGAGGACAAATGCAAAATCTTTTGCTCCTTTGTTTCCATATGTTTTCTGCTGTCCTTCTGAACACACTTGCTAACCCTTCCTTTTTTTTTTTTTTTTTTTGGTTTTTCTCCGGTACCGGGAACCAAACTCACGACCTTGTGCTTGCCAGGCAGGCGCTTTTGCTGCTAACCCTTCCTTACCTAGGATCAACACACCATATGTTTGGGTAGTGTGTCCAGCTTTGTGTAGACTTTGTGCGTTCAGCTTTGTGTACGTATTTTAAGAAAATGATGAGGAAGCTCAGCCATGCATGTGGCCAACCTCATCCCATTTGTAAAAATAATTTGACCTTGATTTTTTTAGTTAATCAAATTTTAACTGAATTAAAATAAGTGTGCTCTTATATAAGTCACTTACTAATTACTGAACAGTAGTGAAGTATGTATGGTGACACTGAATTTTTATTTTTCTTGTAAAATTCCTAATGCACTACAAGGACACAGGATTCTGTAAAACTATCTTATAGATTTAAAAAGAAGCAGAATCCTATTCAGTTATATGCTATTCTGTGACTTGAGGGAATAATATAAATCTAGTTTGAAATATGTGGGAAGCATCAACTAGGACTTATATTGTTTTGGAAAGAAACCATAGAGGATACGCTGCTAACTTTTATGCAACTGGGTTTTTAAAAATATTTTGCTTCTGTTTTCTGAGGTTTTTTCTCGCCTCTACACCAGCTGGAAAAATTGGGGCATTTTCTGTCACTACTGTTATTGTTGTTTCATCCCTGAAAGGCAGCCCCGCCCTGCTTCTCCCTGTGCAGCTCTTCACCTTACATTATCACGTTCAGCACAGAGGCTGCTGCATGCAAAGTCAGCGATCTCCAAAAAATCTGTCTAATGCTGTGTGGTTCTGTTCTACAAAGACCCCACCATGGCCCCCAAAGAAAACTAACTCCGAGCAAGACCTTAAAAGGAAAAATAAAGAATGGGGGTTTCTCCTGCTTCCTCAAGACTATGAGGCAATGTGTGGTAACCTGGGAAGGGAAAACTTGCCTTCTATCTTTTAAAAATGTTTAATGATAATGTTCTATGTAGAAGACACGGCTGTGAGCATCCTGCATGGATTACGCACCCTACAATTGCATGTTCTATGTCCCTCGGTGACAGTGGGAGAAAGGGCTTACAGCCCAAAGAACTTCATTCCGACAGAGCCTCTGGGTCCTGGGGTGAACTTTGGGACTCACACACGTAGAATTTCAGTGGCACTTAATCATTTAGACAAACAACATTTATTGATCAAGTTTTACACAAGAGGAATTTGGCACTTATGAATATTATAGACAAATTAATATCTCAAGTACCTAAATGAATGCTAGATATTTTAAATTCAGACAGAAGGCCCTTCTTCTGTGCTCAAATGCTGGTTAGTAAATCTAGGGTAAGGTAAGGAAAAGAATTTCAGTCCCTCTCTCTTTTGTCTGTGTTTGGCTGCTTTGATGAGCAGTTTGAAATTAAATGCTAAGAGGAGTAGGGGACAGAGTGGTTGCTAGACCTGTTTGTTATTAATGTAGATAATTTTGGACTTAGGCCAAAAGATAAAGTTTATAATTCTATTTCTGATTCTCAGCTACTACTGTTCACCACTCCGTGTTTCTTCTGTTTGTTTTCTCTTGCTTATAGTTTGTGGGCAGCCAGCACTCTGCTCTGCTTGGTGCTTTCTTGGATGGCAGCAGGGACAGCAATTATGCATCTGCCAGGGGGTGCAAACCTCCAGGAAGGGCCCTAGCAGGGATGCAGATGACAGCTTCTCTTCAGAAACACATTCTTCCTTTCCTCACTGCAGAGACTCTTGGACTTCACTAGCAAGAACCTGACTTGCCGAGATGATGCTAGTTCCACGTAAGAGGAAACAAACTGCAATATAATTTAAAATAGTTTTAAGTAATTAACTCTGCCAAAATATGACTTGCTTCTGAGAATATAAAAAAAGCTCCCTCCACATTCACCACCCATCCTCATCCCTAGACTTTTCCTATATCTTTGTTTGGCTCGCTGTATTTTAAGCCTGAGAAACTATTCCTGAATGCAAGAAATTTGAGAGTATATTCAAAAGCACAAAATGAGCAAACAAATATAAGTACACAAACCAGGACAACACACAAAACAAAACCAAGTTATATGAATGGGAGGATTGCGCCCACGCGTGCATTTATTTTGTTGGACGCATTGTAAAGACCTTGCCGGTCAGAGCTTCCTCTCCTTCCCCTGTCTCATTCTTGGACTTAGAGCAATGTCATATCCTGCAAGACAGGTTCACAGCCAGGCATCATTGCCATTCCCAGGGGTGAGGACACAAGGGGGGGCATCTGGGCCCCACCAAGCATCAGCCACTGTTGTGATAATGTCAATATGAGTGGCTCTCATAGTAGGGTATGTGACTTTCAGGGACCAAATGGATCAAGTGAAGGTGGAGAGCCTGTCTCCAGAGACAAATGTGGACGAATTTTATGCTTTTATTTTTTTGTCTTGGTTATCCTTGCGTTTCTTATTTAGTGCCTTGGGGTTTCATTGGTTTTATATTTTCTACAACTTTGGTACTCCTCAGGATAGAACACCATGCAAAAGTGAACTATTTACACAATCTGACAAGCCCTAACCTTACTAAATAAAGACAATTACAATGTTTGAAGTAAGCATAGCAATAAGAAATGCTGACTGAGCAGTTTGAACACGTAAGACTTCCTTCTTTCCCTAGCTGTAGTATTTGCCCTTTTAATTCTTACTGCATCCCTGTGAGGTAGGTAGTTTTACGGATAAGGGAACTAAAACGCTCCAAGAAAAATGCCATATGAGAAAGAAAATCATTTAATAAATGATCAAAAACTTGTAAGTGGCCAATAACCTCCAGAAACAGCTGCAATAAGAATATACTTACTACTTGAAAAGAGTTTTGAGTTAACTTTAACTCAGTGAGGGAAATAGATTTGGAGAAATATAGTAAAAAAAAAGCATTTGAAACAATCAATGTCCATTTATGCTAAAAAGTTGGAGCACCAGGAAGAACAGGGAACTTCCTTAACACAATAAGCAGCATGAACCAAAACCTAAGCTAATATCACAGTCAATGGCTAGAAGCTGGAACTTTACTTCCAAGTTTATGAGCAAGACAATGATTTCCTTTCTTACACACCTTTGCAAGCATGTGCTAGAAGAAGTACTATCTGGAAAGAAAATATTTACAAAATGGAAACAAATAACATTGTGTTTTGTGCAAAGCATAGATAGCATAACCATCTGTGTAGAGAATCTCATAGAGTAGATTTGAAACAACAAAATATTTGAAACTAATAAACAACCATAATAAGGTTGCAGGATACAAGGTTAATATACAAAAGTCAATTATTTTCCTCTATGCCAACCATGAATAGAATTTGTAATTAACAAAGAAAAAAACCTTCTAATGGGACCACCAAAAGGCAAGAAATATATAGATATCAATCTAACAAAATATGTACAGAACCTATATGCATAAAACTTCAAAACCTTGGCAGAAGAAATAAAAAATAATCTATGTAAATGATGAGATAATGAATGAACTGAAAAACACAATATCTCAAAAATCAGTAATATGTCAATCCCAATTTGATCTGTGTGTGCAACACTGTCTTTATCAAAATCTCAGGAAGCTACATTTTAGGTATCAGCAAACCAACTATAGTAAGATTTAAATTAAAAATCAAAAGATATAATTTAAAACACCTAATGTAGTATTGAAGGGCAACTAGCTATTGGATTCACAATACTTGATTTCAAGACTTACTGAAGAGGGCTGGGGATTTAGCTTAGCGACAAAGCGCCTGCCTGGCAAGCGCAAGGTCGTGAGTTCGGTTCCCGGTACTGGAGAAAAACCAAAAAAAAGACTTACTGAAGAGTTGCCATGATTATGATGGGATAGTGTTGGCAAAAAAACAAAACAAAACCAAAAAACCTACACATGAAGCAATATGGAACAGAAAGACCGGAAGTAGTTATACCTGAACTTATATGCATCCAGGGAATAAAAGACTTTTCAACACCTGCTGCTCGTATCATTGAACATTCATATTTTAAAAAATAAAACTGTATGCTGACATTCCGCCTTCCACAAATACATACTGAAAATTGAACTTGTACTTAAACGTAAGTGCAAAATTATTAAACATCTAGAAGAATACAAAGGTGAAAATTTACATGGGCTTTGGTTTGGTCATGACATAAAACACAGCTCAGACAGCAAATTCCATGAAAGAAAAATTAAGCTGGACTTTATTAGACTAAGAATCTATGTTCTATCAAGTACACTGTTAAGGGTGTCAGAAGGCGGTCATAGGCTCTTCAACAATATTTGCAAAGCACATATGTGATTTTAAAAAAATTTGGTGCATGTGATGTACCACACATAAAAACATAAAACTCAACATGAAGAACTAAAACTCAAATTTTAAAAACGGGCCAAAGATATGAATAGACACTTCTCCAAAGATACAAGATAGTAAATATACTTATGAAAGTATGTTCAGTATCAATTTTCAGGCAGAAATGCAAAATAGCCCTCACATACCAATATACATATCTTAGAATGACTAAAACCCAAATCTGAATATATCGAATGACAGCAAGGACATGAAGATCTTATCTTTGCTGGTGAAAATGCAAAATATTCAGCCACTTTAGAGGACTGTTTGGAAAATTCTTCAAATCTAAACATAGTCTTTCCACATGATCCAGTGATTAGCTTCCTAGATATTTATCCAACTACTTTAAAAACAAGTCCTTGCAAAAGCCTGCACATGAGTGTTTACTCCAGTTGTCTGCGCAATCACCAAAGGGCAGGACCAACCAAGGTTGCCTTCCAAACGTAAATCAGTAGCTGAACTATGGTGCTTACATACAGTCAGATATTTATTACTTTGCATTGAAAAAGTGAGTTTTCAATTCATAAAAAGATGTAGATAAATCTTAAACATATGCTGCTAAGTGAAAGAAACTCATCTGAAAATATATATTGTACGATTCCCATCATCTGTCGCTCTGGTGCGGTAAAACAGTAAGGATGTAGACAAGGCAACACACTTCATGGTGATCTGGAGAATGAGACAGGAATTGATCTCTGCTGCAAAAGTAGGAAACGATCTCTGTGAATAGCACTGGGGAAAGTTAGGCCAACCCAAATCGCCCTGGATACGCGTGGAATTTCTAAGACTAGAATCAAAAGGAAGTACGCGAAACTACAGCGTTCCAGTTGGTACAGTATTTTACTCATGGGTGTGTGGGTTGACACTTCTAGACTGGATTTAAACTATTAAAGTAGTGAATGGACAGTTGTGGAGATAACTGTTCTCACTAACGGAGTTTGAAGATTCAGATGTGGGGAGGGGTCTAATTTGCTCATTCCCACCACCTCTCCAAAGGTTTTATGCTTTATTTCTAGAAATTCCCCTACAGCCTCATGAGGTCATAGGTGGGGTTGGGGTGGGTGATTGGATCATGGTGTGTGATACTCACGGGTGGATTAGTCGACTAGTGAGTTTATAGCCAAAGGTGAAGTTGGGAGAAGAAGCCCAGTTAGAGCAGGGAGCTTGGCCTGGAATGGTCTATCCCCTCCGTTGATCTTTCTCTACTTCCTGACTGACAGGCCATGAGCTCTTTCTCCCCTGCCAGACATTGTACCTTGCCACCCTGCCACAACCCCACTATGCCCTCAGCCACGCCCCTCTCATGCCAAACTGCCTTGGAGCCAGCCTCCAATGGTCTGAAACCTCTACAAACTGAGTCAAAATAATGTTCTTCTCCTGACAGTGTGTCAGATATCGTACCCCAGCAATGAGAAAGTAACAAGGACACTAAGTCACTCTAAGCTATTTCTAAAATTTACAGTGGTTTTTACTTTTAATTTCTCTATCTCCATTTAAAGTCTCCTAAAAGTTCTGCTTACTTTTATAACAATCATTTTTATTATGTAATATAATACAATTGACTAACACCCACCATTGTCTATGCCACTTCATACATTCATATCATCTTCATTTAAAACAACTCCGCCAGGGTAGTAGTATGTTAATTTTTACCCAGCAATACAGTCATCCCTTCCTATCTGCTGGGTTTGCTTCCAGGAACTCCATGGATACTAAAATCCATAGACGCTCAAGTACCTCATGCAAGATGCCATAGTATTTGCATAGAGCCAATCACACACTCCTGTACACTATGAAGTCATCACAAGGTGATTTATACTATGAAAAAAATGCAAATGGTATGTAAATAGCTGCTATGTGGAGAGAATAAAGACAAGAAGAAAAGGCTGCACACGTTCAGTAAGGGTGGGTTTTTTGTTTTTTTTTTTGTTTTTTTGTTTTGGTTTTTCTCTGGTACCGGGAACCGAACTCACGACCTTGTGCTTGCCAGGCAGGCACTTTTGCCGCTGAGCTAAATCCCCAGCCCAAGGGTGGGTTTTTTGTATTTTTGATCTGTAATTGCTACAGTCTGCTGTGCCTTCGCCATGGGTGCAGGGTGCTGACTGTTTGAGGAGCAGCGGTCACAAGGCCTGTGGTTCCATAAGCTGATAACGATTTCACCGAAGGCCATGTGCCCATCCTGCACAGTTCTCAGGGGTGTGACAGTGAGCAATCTTCACGGACACTGAAGACTCACAGTGAGGGAGACAAACACTCTCCCGGGAAGCAACCTGGTGGGTGAGGAATGGCCAGGTTAGTCACGGGATGAACTTGGTGGGAGTCCTCATTAGGTACAAGGACATGGAAGGGATTTGTAAATGGATAGGCAAAAGTCATGAAAAGTGCATAGATCGCTGGTGTCAGGGTGTGAATATATCACCTAGGAGAGGGAGTAGAGCCTATTCCCCTAAGTGACGGCGAACCTTTTAGAGCTTTCAATGATTCAAACAGCCTCTGCAGCACTGTGTGGTAGGTTTGCCGCCACTGTTACAGACTATGACGGAGGCCAAGCCCAGACTCTCCCGGTGTCCTAGAAGCTGCGAGGGACCGTAGGCACAAGGATGGGTCCACTGCCACAGCAGGACAGTGCCGCTCCACGCCCTGCTCCTGGCCACGCCCACACACTACTGAGTCTCTTCTGAATGTCTTTTCTGAAAATACAGACCTTTACCTGAGAACAGCAACAAAAGTAAAAGCAATTAAAAAAAAAAACCACACACACACACACTCACGCAAATGAAACCAAAACAAAACAGAAATGACATAGCACCTAAAAGAGGAATGTGAGTCTCTAGTCTTCTTGTCATTTCTCCTCTAGCTGTGTGTCTTTTCCTTGCAAAGACTTTAAACCAAAACGTCTATGTTTTATAATCAGATATTTAGGATTATCAACTTAGGGCAGAAACTCCACACATTATTAACTAATACATAATGGCATTATATGATAAGGACTACTTGGAGTGCATTTGCATGTGGGCTGTATGTTCATAAATAAGCATCAATATCATAATTGAGGGCACTGCTTGCTCACAACCTGACACTTCAGTACGACAGAATGCTCTCTTTCCCTCCCTCCCTTCCTCCCTTCCTCCCTTCCTCCCTTCCTCCCTTCCTTCCTCCCTTCTTCCTTTCCTTCCATCCCTCCTTCTTTCTCTTTCTCTCTCTCTGGTCCCCACGGTCCATCACTTCCTTCAACCTGGGTCCCATGTGTAATGTGTCTGTGTTTGTACATGCGCCACCCCAGTTAAATCTCCACCCCAGTTAAAATACTAGCTGTACATGCCATAGTATTTGCATAGAGCCAATACTCCCTGGTGTACATCTCCACCCCAGTTAAAATACTCGCTCCTGTTACAGTTGCCGCTTGATAATTACTCGGACACTAGCTATTCTGTGTATTTACATATGTATCTAATTCATGCACTTTAATCTTTCTCTTAATATGTAGAAGTTATATTTACCTTCACTGCGTGATACATTGGCCGTAGCTTAGTCTAAAAGTCTACAGAACAGCAGTCCATCTGGAAACAAGAGTTGATACCTGTCAAATATTTATTTTGTGCTGGACACTGCCCTGAGCAACTTCATGTATGCCTTGAAACTACTTTAGAGTAGAGGTTACTTTTAATTCTACTTTTTAATTGAAAACAAAACCCTAAGTAAGGAAAAGTTTAATAAACTGCCAGAGGCCACACGGAAAGGTAGTGGTGGAGCTGGAGACACGAGTCCCTGCAGTGCGGTCCTGGAGCGCAGGTGCAGCCCACAGGGCCGGGGCTCACCGTCACACACGCAACACTGAGGAGTAGGAAGGAGAGAACACGCGGAGTAGAACTTCTGGGAATGGGAAGGGCACCGAGAGACGAGGGAGGAGGGGGACGCGGTGTAAAGGGTCAAGATGTGTGATGTACCGGCACCAGCTCGTGATGGTGTATGTAATCATTACATAGTGTGAACACGTACTAAAAAATAAAGATTAAAAAGAGTGCAAAAAGAAAGCATATATTATTGTATCTCTATGTGCAGAATTTCATTTAAACATTGTCAGCAGTTGTAAAGATTCGTTCTTCTAGAAAGTGACCTCATAGAGTTTTGTTTTCGGAGAACATCGTCGCAGTTATTTACATAAAACAGGTGTGGATGTTGTTCTAGTGTCACAACAAACGAAGTAGGCATAAACGGCCAAGGTGGGGCTCCGGGCAGAGTGCTGGCCTACAGTGCCTAAGGCCCTGGGTTGCACCCAGGCGCTGCAAAATAAATGAATAGACAAATGAATTATAATCAAATAATACAAGGTTTTGCCTCCCTTTCAGTACGCCAATTTGTAGCAGTGGAAGGAGTCACAGCCTGATCCCTAGCAGGGCTGAAACAGGGGTGGCCGGCCGCTGGGCCACAGTTCCCGGAAAGAGGCAACCAGAGAACACGGTGGCCCACAGGCTCTCTTGCGCAACCTCCCCAGCACCCTCCAAAGGCTGCAGGAGCCCCTGGACGCTCCCGAAGGGAAGAACCGAGCAGGGCCTGCTGAGGAGGAGTTATGAAGGGGACTGCCGCTGCCCCGGGATCGTGAGCCTGCGTCAGTCTGAAGGAAGCACTGTGCGCCTGGATCCTACGTGGAGTGGGAGGAGCGCTCCTCCCAGCACAGGAAGCGGGGACTCGGGACAAGTCAGATCACCCGGGAACGGACTCAAGGGAGAATGGAGAAGAAAAGGAAGCTGCAATAGGCAACCCCCAAACAAGGGTCTCAACCTAACAGTTCACCATTTTGGCTTCCAAATTATCAATATCTTCTGCATGATGGAAAAAGAAAAGAATGTATGGAAATACACTGAGGGAATCGTGGGGGAAAAGTCACATCCTTTCTCCTTCTAGTGACTGCAATAATAATAATAATAATAATAATAATAAAAGGAGAAAGAAAAGAAAGAGCAAAGCAAAGCGCGTGGGCCGATTCTCTCCACTGGTCAATACACAAGTGCAAATTTCCGCATTCGCTCAGGGCCTCCCCTGGCTGGACTCCAGCCTTGCTAGGGCGCTCCCACCTTCCTGCCGAGGGGACCTTTCCAAACCTCCCTCCCGGCCCCTTCTTTACCGCACTTACTCCAATAAGCACACTGAAAAGCACCGTCGCTCAGGGCTGATTTGCCCATTCAGTCATTCTTAGAACTGCCCTGGCCTCGGAGACAGCTGTCCCCCCCCAGCTTGAGAATGGGGGGCCTCCTCGGGAAGAGGTGGGGGAGGGGTGGAGCCGGGCCGATTAGACAGAAATTGACAGTCATAGAATGCAGGGCATGGGGGACCCGTCCGCAACTCCTGTGGACCATTGTGGGAGGATTAACAGCAGAAAACACACTTGAGGAGGCCTAGGGGTACCGCTCCCCCAGGACAGAAACAGGAGTGTGGGACGTGGCGTGGAAACAAGTCCACCCGACCCTTACAGCTCTTAGGAGTCTCGATTTGGCATTCAGAGACTTCTCTCAATATTTTGCGTCCATGTCCTCACAGGTGTTTAATATTTATGCCATTCAGAGCGTTCTGCCCTCGACGGTGAGCTGGCATGGGCAGTGTTCAATCCGTGGTAATCTGTATGCGTTTGTAGTGCGAGCTGGTCCCTAATTGGTTTTCATCCAAGTAATCCCTGCGAGAATATGGTTGAGTGCTACGCGGGGCCGAGGTGAGAGTAGGGAAAAGGGGACTCTAAACTTCTGGCCCGGCCTTATTAGAATGCTGTAGGCATCCGCGTTGAGGAGAAAACCATGTCCATATTTCTGAGGTTCTACTAAGCGGCAAGTAAGTATGCTACAGGCCAGAGCACACCCAACAAACTGGAGAGATTAAACAGCTTGGGGTGACTCCACCCACTTTTATGGGATAGCATGGCTGGGATAAGATAGAGTATTAGGTGAAAAGAAGATGCATGAAAGGAATAAATTGGAAAAATAACTAAAATTGAAAAACTTAAACATTTATCCTGGTTCCAGAGGATAATCTAAAATTTTGGAAGAAATAAACTGTAAGCCAGTATTTTTATATACGCAAAAGGAAGCATAGCTAAAATTAACTGTATTTAGGATTGCTACGTTTCATTATTATTTTTATCTCCCAAGGATCTCTTAGGTATTTCTATTCATCTGTAGTCTCACACTTAAAGCAGTCATGCTAGGCACTAAACAGATATTTTTCTGAGTTCAGACTGTAAAGGAGAATGAAGCTTTGTAGGCCTGAGAATGCGTTTCATAAATATGATTTAAAGGTGAAAATAGTGAGACATTATTTTCAAGTTTTCAAACATGTGGTGGAAATGAAGCTCTCTGAAAGAAATATTACATTTCAATTTACATAAACATTGTAATCGTCTTCACCGAAAATACTGTCCGTTTTTCACCTGCTATCCTTAGCTGGGCTGGTGCCTTGATTAGGATAATTTGTTTCAAGTGCACGATGGTATAGATAACTCATTGTGTAGGGAGACTAGCTGTTCTATGTTTTTTTCTATAAAATGAGAATGCTGTGCTTGGTCATCGTGCTTGTTTTAAAAGTAATTATCGTTTTCCAAGTCCAATTCAGCCTCAGAAAAGGAACCCGGAATTAGTCTTCTAAAACAGAAAAAAAGACAGTGGTGTAATTGTTCTTCCTCCTGGGAAATATGTTTTTCCTTAACTACAGATAGCAGTGTAAAAACTTCTATAAATAAGCAGGGAAACAACATGCTATGCCAAGAAAATAAAAAAAAAAAAAAGCTGTATATTTAGAATTAAAGGAGCAATAAAACAACACTTTCAAAAGCACTGCGTCAGAGCACAAAATGAAAGCAACCGAAGAACCTGCAGTACTATAAATAGGTGCAGCTATGAACCTCACTTGGAATTATCTTTTTCTTTTGCAGATATGTCAGGTGACTTATTTTACGATGGCTTAAAGAGAAGAGTCATGTTAAAACAGAAAGAATATTTTTCCACCAAGAATCTTACAGGCTGAAAGGCCGATTCACTTAGCTCAGCCATCTAGTTTATTTTGCATTAAAGGAACTTCTCATTTAATTTACCAGTCTATAATAGGTAACTTTTTCAGTATGGAGCTAAAGGTCACTATTATATGTAAGGAAAATTAAGCTGATGTTCTCGGTTGCCTCACAGTTCTCCTAGTTCAACTACTCCAATAAATGAACATGTACAACAAGCCGAAGGGCTTTTTATTACAAATTTAATTCATTTCTCTAGACAACTGTGAAATTTGCCATTGACATTAGTCATTACCCCAAGGCGAACTAAAAGATGATCTCAGTTAATAAATGATCCTTAACAAGGAACGCTCCTATCTCCTGTGATATTGGCCCAGGCACATTTTATTAATGCGGGGCTTGCTTCCTGCCAGAACACCAGCATTCGCGACTATTTGGTGAGCTTGTTTCCTCTTCCTGCTCCTGATATTAATAATTATGCAACAGGATAATTAGCAACACAAAGAGACAGTACTCTGAGCTTGAAGCTAGATTTTCAGCACGTTAACCTTCTGGGAAATAAAGAACAGAAGCAAAGAGTCTAGCCAAATAACCAGTGCAGGTTGATTTCACAGTGTGTAAAAGGCTAATTATCTGTGAAAAGTCTGACCTCGAGTAACAAAATTACAGAAATGTGCAGGCATTTTATTTTAAATAAAACTCAGAGACACTGCTTCGTATTTTAAAGAAACTTGATTAGCAAATGTATGAAAGAAGAGAGTTTAAACTTAAAAATAGCCACTGAAGGAAATGATGGTTTCTGGAAATAAATGTTAATGATTGACCCAGACACCTGGGAATGTTGGGTAAAAAAATAAAGTCCTATATCCTTCCCCTTCCCCCAACACATACAGCCGTTGCAACGAAGAAGGAAAGAAAGAAAGAGCAAAAGAAAGAAAGAAAGAAAGAAAGAAAAAGAAAAATCCCACACACACTCAGTGTGTGACAGAAGTGGGTTAAATGTATTTTGTTTACTGGAGACAGCTACAATAAAAAGCAGAAAATATTACTACTTCTTTACAGATACCATATGTAATTCATTCTGATATAGGAATATTTATCCACTAGCAGTAATAACAAACCACAATTTTTGTCATGAAAAAAATAAATTGTATTTGCAAAAAGCAAACACATTACAGAGTGTGTAAAAATGCAATATTCCCATTTTCTAGTCAGAGTTCCAATTTATTGAAGTAACAGAGCAGAAAATGCACTGACAGCTGTTACATTTTATTGCGAATTAGTATATACGTTTTATATCCAGTGAGCAAATGCATGATACATTGTATTCCAGTAATTGCCACTGACTTTCCAAATGGAAACTGAATGATCTTAGTGCAATTACACTCAGGAGAGTGCATAGAACAAAATCCAGTTCTACATTAGAGCACTTTAACAATACTAATATTAAGTATACTACTTTTTTTTTAAAAAAAATAATAAACATCAAAGAGGTCAAGCTGGATTTAAAAAAATCAAAAAGTACCACTCAAATACTGTATGTGACCCCTCGCTAATCCTACCTTACTATTTTTTAAATTTAAATGACCCATATTTTAGAATGCTTAAGGAGGTCAAACAAAGTTTCTCTTCTCCTTCCACCTCTCTTTGTTTCCTGTATCCTTATTTTACTTTTCATGGTGTTTCCTTCTGGGTTGTCCTTTAGCAATGACTTGTAGTAAATCACAGGGATGGGGAGGGGGCGGGTGCTGGAATGTGTAGAAGTGAGCTGTATGTTGAGTTTTACTTTATTCAACACAGTGGAAAAACCATCTTTGTTTCCTCTCTCTTTCCCTCGCCAGTAGCTGCCCCTCCTACCATGCATATGCCTAGCTCTAGCCTAAGGAAAGGGCTGCTCGCTGCCGCAAAGGTGAGCTCTGGCTTCGCAGAGCATCTCTGTAACGTACAGGGGGTAGGTGAACAGGTAGGCACACCCCAATCTTCTGACCACCGTCGCAGGCCGGTCTAAGTAATTAGAAGCACGTCTCTTGCGTGCCTTAGGAAGCCTGGCTTTTGTAACTGTGCAGACCTTTACCAAGTCCTTATGCCCTCCTGCTGGGCACCTCCAGCTCTGGCAGCGCCCTCACCCAGTCTCCAGTGGAGCCTTCAATAAACCCGGCTGTCTCCTTCCCTCTAGTGGTTACTAGCCCGCCTTGCAGGGCTGGAAGCCCAGGTCTGCAAAGGCCTCACACAGGGACGCTTGTGCTAGGCTTTTCACTTAGAGTGCAAAGGGGGGAATAAGGCAAGCAGTCTATCGCCGCAGAAAATAAAATTTATCAAGCATTTAAAACAATACGTTAGTGGTGGCTACAGCTTAATCAACACCAACCTGCTGACATAGATTCGCAATTTGAGCTAGTTATTAGTGATTGAATTAACAGCATGTCACAACTTGTATGCGGTTTAATAAAAGAAACCAACTAATGCAACAAAACTGTAAACAACATGTAATAGGACTTTTCTCCCTGCGGGCGGGAATCGAAGTCTTGCGAAGCTAGAACGAGAAAGATCAAGGGCCACTTCCTGCACGCCTGGCAGGGCGGGCCCTGAGCTCTGGGCTCCCTCCTGCAGGCCCAGAAGCATGGTCAGTGTGGTGGGCCCTTTACATCAAAAGCAACAAGGGCAGCAACCACAAGAAAACAAATGACATCTCTCAGGCAGATGGTAGAAATAATGGTGCAACAATAAAGTAGACGGGATGCCCTTTGCCATAACATTTGCTACCTGAAAAAAATATATGAACCCTCGGCTCACCCTACCTGCTATCACTGCTTCCAGCCCAAACATGTTCTGAGAATTATTTGAAAGAAAAACTACGAGGCTGAGTACTGGAATCCACAACAAAGAGTTTTCATGTTTTCCTACAAAAATATTAAATACTGTGAGTTTTTAAAATGTTAACTGTAGAGTAAAGAATTCTTCTACATTCAATGTAATGCATAAATCAACCTTGCTTTTCCAGAAAGGGTATGAATTTTGTGTTATTATAGAAGAAACAATAATGTTTTACCCTGGATTTTAATAATGCCTGAGTGTACTGTTATTTCTTGGTGTGTTAGGAAGGAAAAGCTAAGCAGAGCATGCTCTCCTGGTAATTATCGGGATTCAGCACCCGACACACTTCCCTGAACTCTTCAGTAAGGGGAAGAGAGAACTGCACACCTAACTGACCTGCAGAGTTTAGTTCCTCTCTTTTTTTAAGGAGAGACATTTTGCAAAATTAGTTTAAATTAATACGTAGGGAAATGCAGTGGTATGCATACTGGGAGAACTTAAGAATTAATTACAGTGGATAGAGTGGTTTTTCTTAACATTTCAAAACTTCAGTTTTTAAAATATTGATATGGACATCGATCACCATACAACTGATCACTCTAAGGGCTTCTCAACAGCATGGCAAACATTGTGCAAATACTATATACACGCAAGGCAGAGATTTTCCTCTCCAAGTTAATCAGAATCCTACCACGAAATCTTTCCCAATGCCTATAGGCAGCTAGCTGGGGAGAAGCAGCTATGCTTATCTGCTGCTTCCCTAAAGAGGGGTCCTGCAGGGGCTGATGTGATCTCAGCAGAGAGTGAAGTAAGGTAGCTCCTTGGGGATTCCATTAGATCGGAGTGCATGTGTGGAGTTGAAGCTTGGGGGAAATAAAATAAATCAGATAGGGAAAGATGTACATGATCTGTCACAATAGTCTTTACAGAGTAAAACCAATGAGAAATCTGAGTGATGATAATTTCCTCTCCAACACATGCAGTAGACTAGTCATTTTGTATTATCTTAGTTTGGTTTTTCTGGGGCTTTATTTCCCTAACCCACAGGCTCCTACATTCCCGAGGGACAGATGAAGAAACCAGCCAGTGAGGTCCTATGTGTGTGCATGTGTGTGAGTGTGTGTGTGCATGTGTGAGTGTGTGTGTACATGTGCACGAGTGCATGTGTGTGAGTGTGCATGTGTATGTGAGTGGGAGTGTGTGTGTGGTCCACGTAGCGACAAGGCAAAAGTGACCAAGGACTGACATATCCCGTCATTTTGACTACTGTCTCCTGATACTAGAAATGTTCCCAGTCTCCAGAAGACCTTGTACAACAATAGCCTAAGTGGAATTTCAATTTCAAGACTTCGCCAGTACTCAATATGCACCCTATGTTATTATTATTGTTTGATATATAAACAGGAAATATAAACAGGAAATGTATAAAACAGGAAATTTTAGGATTTTCACTAGCAAAACAAAACAGGAAGTTTCTGATATTTCTGAGTAACTACCCTAAATTTCAAAGAAGAAAAAAATTAAATTAATTCATATGCCTATAGAGATGAATAAGCTATACTATTTCTATCATTCTTTACCAACAGGAGTTGACTACAAGTGCTACTGCACTGAATGAACTTTGAAGACTAAAATATTTTAAATTAATTCATTCTTCCTCACTTTCTGTGTCTGCACAATGTAATTATACCATGAAAATTTTCTGACTCTCTTTTTTGAAATATTAGAGAGGTAATGTTCAGAAAAGTACACACACAAGGAAATGAATAAACTAGCTCTATTGTCTTCGTCTCACTTTAATTCAGAGTCCTCTAACCTATAGCAATGTGGAAAGAGGACATTTCTCTATTCTTTTTGATGGTAGATGGAACCTTTCTCAGAAGTAAACAATAAGCTCTTAATTTAAGACTGGGAATTTATCAGAAAATATAATTAAATGTGGTATGCACTTTAGGGACCCGTTTTTATGTCAAATTTATTAGTTAAACTAATATTTATTTAGTGCCATGTGACGGCACTTGTAGTGGGAAATGTACTGATGTGGAAAGCTAAAGTCACTGTTCATGTGGAGATTCCACTCTGAGGAGGAGAACAGACACAAATTAAAGAATCACGCAGCTGTGAGCAGACATGTCCTTTAAGAACGGTTACACTGGGGAAATGGAAAGATGCTGTGAGAGCTTACATAGGCGAAGGGGTGTCCAGCCGGGTCTCACGGGACAGGGAAGGGGCTCACACCCTCCAGGGGAGTCATGTGGACAGGGAGGGCTCTGTATGTCCCTGAGCGCAGCCAGGGTGCAGACTTGGAGGCGCGGGCAGAAGCTCTGGGGACACCGAGGTGAAGACCCTGATATGGAGGAGCCTCTGAGGCTGGAGGGAGCAGGAGCACTTTGAATATCCCCCGGGGGGGGGGGGCACAGGTGGACGCAGTCTTGGAGCTCCCAGTGCCAGGCTCCAGGGGTGATGGAAATGGTGTAAATTTTTAAAACTCCACAGTACAGTAAAGATACATTGTCATGAATCCTCTTGTCCTGACTGCCTTCATGTCATGAACTAATTCAAAATGTTTTCCTTTCACGGTCATTTTGACCTTGGGGAAGAGCCAGAAGTCACCTGGTGATCGGTCTGGTGGATAAGGTGGATGAGGACATGTCGTGTTTATGAGCTGCCTTTCTCTTGGGGGACCCTCGGCAGCAGCATTCACCATATTTCTGAGCATCCCTTGTAAAGTGCTCATAAATAGGACTTCTGGAGCTGCTTCAGAGAGTGCCGGGGAACAGCGGGATGTGTGTATTTGAAGTGAGAGGGAGCGGTTTGAGGCGCATTCGTGGCGATTTGTCTTTCACTGTAATCAGTTTTTGCATTTGTTGAAACACACTCTTTTTTTTTTTCCTCAGTCCTTTTAGGTAGGTCTGTGAGGTTATGTTTGCCCAGGTGGTGTTCTTAGTTCAAAGACAGATGGGGAACCCTAAAATCTGCTAAAGTGGGAGTGAGATGTTCTATGCTGTGGGAAAATGATGAGGAGCGGCTTGAGGGAGGTGAGCAGATTCCGAGGAAAATCGCAGCTCCTCCAGGTTCTCGGAGCCCTGAGGAGTAGCTTGCATAAAATATTTGCTGGACTAGTTTCCACTGATTTTTAAAAGCGCTTTGCAATGTACTGAAAACTCTCCCATGGGTTTGATCTTTGTAACAACCTAGTGAGGGGTCAGACTGGCCCTGATTATTTTCAACACAAAAGATGACTTAATGACGTGGCGAAGAGGGACCCAACTTTGAAAACTTTCTCTTCACCTTTTAGAGCATTCATGAAGTGGACATGAGTTTCTCTGCCTTGTGATAGATTTATCAGTTTACCATCTTAATGTTCTGCAGCTCCGGCCTGGTGTAGCATTAACGAGAGGATGTTTATTAAAGATTTTGCAAATCTTCGTTGGAAAGTCGACATGAGTACAAAGCTTCTATTTGTTTTCATCATTGCAGTGTGGTTTGGGGGACACCTAAGCTTGACTTAAAGGCTTTCACTTCAAAAGGTTGGGTAGCTATCATTTTTCTGATGCAAAAATAAATAAAGAAAATTAACTAATACCTAGAACCTGGTTTAAATTAAATAGAGAAAAAAAGGAAACTTGAAATATTCCTCTTTACAGATATATTTTGAAGTTAACTTTCATCTAATTTCATATAAATAATCCACCCTGTGCATCAAAATATGGAAAGAGGTCATTTTACTTAAATATGCTTATGGAATAAAAAACTAGAAGAATGAAATTGTAAAACACTGCAAAACTCAAAAAGGAAGTTGAAATTGCATAAGCATTGTCAGCTAAGATTGTTGTGGTGCTGTCATAAATGCAATTTGCCTTTTGTCTGTTTGCTTGGGCAGAAGAAGATACACCTTAGGAAGTGCAGTGTTCAGGTCAGAGGGAGCTATCTACACAGAGGAGAATTAGAGGCACTCCTATGGGGAATGACTATGTGATGAATTTTACATCATTTTTAAAGTAGGGTATTTGTCAATTAGAAATGTACTTAGATGGAAGCATGCAGTCCGTGTTTACATGATACAACTTTCAGTGGAGCTAACTAACATATTCATCACCTCACCTATGTATTTTATTGTGATAAGAACCTTGATAGTCTGTTATGTTATCCATCTGCAGGGAGCAATGCATTTATTGCTATTAGCTGTGGGCATAAAGCCATGCAGTAGACCACAGAACTTCTTCATCTGGCCCATGAAACTTTGTTCCTACAATCAGCACCTTCTGTGTCACCTCCTCCCTGCACCTCAACTGCACCTTGTGCTCTGGCATCCCCTGCCTTCCCCTTCTATGAAATCACCCTTCTAGATTCCACACAGGAGGGAGGCCTGCAGCGTTAGTCCTTTGGTGCCTTCTTTCTTTCATTCACATTGGTCGCAATTTTTGAGTGGAGCTGAGAGCATGTACTACTCCGTCTTCTTGGAACAGGTTTAAAACCTTTTCCTACATTCTCAGACTATTTCTTATACTGATTTTGTGTATGATTCTAAATACATTTGCACTTTTTAAATCCATGGCAAGTTTTTGAGTTCTAGTGAGTAGCACAATTGATAAGTCTACAGTCCCTTCCCCCTGCCCCCAGTTATCACAAGCCCAGTGCTTCATGCCCTGCCTCATGGTGTGTGGTGGTCCCTGGAGAGTAAGTGTTACTACAGAT
Source organism: Chinchilla lanigera (assembly GCF_000276665.1). Classification (NCBI taxonomy): domain Eukaryota; kingdom Metazoa; phylum Chordata; class Mammalia; order Rodentia; family Chinchillidae; genus Chinchilla; species Chinchilla lanigera. The sequence continues at coordinate 9,097,380 of NW_004955470.1, read as the reverse complement.
AGAGGTATGTGAAAGTAGGTGTGCTACACCCACAATAAATCACCACATCTGATGTGGGCTAAATTTTCTCAACCTTTGAGAGCTCTTTACATTTTTGTGTTTCTTCCCACCAGCTCCTAGCACATGTTTTTAATTGAAATACTAGCAATTTTGAGTGTGGAAAAATTCATACAAATTTGAGTCATCCTCACCAGTGCAACACTACACAGAAAATTCAACCTTGATGTTCCTTCGCAACGGCAGGAAGGCCACAGGACCCTACTCTCACCAAAAGTAATAGAGAGCAAAATTGGTTCATCTTTATCTCTGAAATCTACACTGTGACCTGCCATCTATGTATCCCCCATTCATTCTGCAAAGAAAGGCTTAATTCAGTCATTCATTCATTTTGCAAGACAATGATATTCATGTTCCTGGTGTGGCTGGCACAATTGTGTTCCTGTAGCCACAGGGATGGATAAGAGTTTATTTTCATCCTTCGTGACTGCAGTGCAGGGGACACAGCAGAAAGCAGAGTTACAAGTCCACACCCAGCTTGCGGGAAGCCCTAGGAGGAAGCTCTCTGGGAAGTCGAATCTCGGAGGGTGGGCTGATGTTCTCCACACAGAGGCTGAACAGGCTGGAGCCGGGCAGTTGTGTGAAAGGGCAGGAATGAAAGCACGAAGGGCGCTCCCTCCCTCGGGGACAGGAAGGTTTTCTATTAACCTGGTCCACCGGGCGACTGAGAAATATTAGCCAGCCTCAGAAAAAGTCTGCTCCAGGGCAAGACTTTACAAGTTGCTTTTATTTTATATCATCTGTACTCGCTTCTACATTGAGCTTCTCAGGGTTTCACCAAGTTCCTTTGCTGCTAAGACCCCGTAAGAGTCAAGGCCTTCTGCAAAGATATTCCTCTGAGAAGCTCAGTAACAGCCAACATGAATAAAAATAAATTATTTCAGAGACTAAATGAGAATGGTATACTTATGTGGCAGAATTATGTCCATGGGTATTAAGAGACCACCAAACATTTTTAAAGGTCTTACTCTGACACAATCTCAAATGTACAGTAAATTTTCAAGTACAATATTGAGCACATTTTCCCCTGAATCTGCTGGGGATAAGTTGGTTGCCAACAAGATGCTTCAAACTAAACCCATTCTCCTGACTCACTACAATGTGCTCATCTAAATCAGGAACCTAACCTTGATATGTAATTAGCATGTAAGTGGGAGACCCAGCTTGAGTTTTGCCAGTGGTCCCCCAAACCTTCCTTCTAAAAGGATCAAGTCCACAAACACACGCTGCGTTCCTTGTCATGTGCTTTAGTTTCCATCAGTCTAGGTTATTTCTCATTCATTCCTCAAGTTTCCTATACTTGACACAGCCTGGTGTGACAGGCCAGTCACCCACCTTAGAGAGTCCAGATCTTTAGGGACCTACCTGACTAAACCCAGGCTGTGCAGCCCTGATGGGACAGAGACAAGTGCAGTGCTGTCCTCCTTCCACTCTCACTGCCATGCACCGCTTTCTTGCTGATCTATCTGGGGCCACTTGGAAAGGTGGGAGTTCCCAGAATTCTTCAGTAGAAGATAACTTCTCTTCTCAGTGTAATCGCATACATATTGTAAATTGCTTCCACTTTGCTCCAGTTGACTAGCGCGTGTGTGGAGTGCTTCATGCTTACATCTCCTGTGGGAGCTGGTCCGTGTCCACAACACACCCCGACGCCTTATCTCCTCCCCTTCTTGTCCCTCCCTCCTGCTCCATGCATCTTTTGGAACTAGCAAATATCTCTTCCTTTTTTAAAATGTTTGTTTGCTTGTATCAGATAGACTCCTAATTTAGTTACAAGGTCATCACCTGATTGTGAGTTCTAATTGAATCAGAGAATTGGAATCATTATTAATTTTGGTAATCAAATGGTGCCCACATTTACCAAATGCAGGGTATTGACCATGGACCAAAGGTTGGGCCACCAGGAGACCATTCAAGATGGCCTCCTCCTTGTCATTTTGATAAGTTACCATCATTGTTTTAGTACTTCCTCAATGAGGGAAATGATAAAGTGTTCCAGTTCCTCTCTGAGTCTTTTTCAGTACCGGGTTTAAGCAGCCCTGGACTGGACCATGGGATTTAGGAACAAAGCCCTCTGTGGTGAGTGTGCTCAGTGGTCTTGGGGACCCCTCCTCTGGCACTGGACAGAACAGACACATACACATAGACTCACAAACACACGCTCCCATGGAGGCTCGCTGATACGCCTCCATCTACCTGTGCGCATTGAAAATAGGTAGTTGACAGTGATAATCTCCACCAATCCAACACCTTTGGCTTTTGTCACTTATGCAAAAGTTCTGTCTGAAATGGTGAAGGAGCTCTTCACACAGTTCTTGGTATTCAGCATGACCTTCCCCCGTATCCACTCAGCTACTGTCACATCACTGTCCCTCTCATCACCTACGGCCACCACCTCTGCCCTAGCACACGGCTGTGCTTTCTCCGCTCCTCCGGCGAGATGCTCTCTATCCTCTCTGCCTCACAGACAGGAGCGCGTGGGGTGCTGTGCCTCTAGGGGAGGGAAGCAGCGATTGGCCGCTGTGGCCCCAGTAAAATATTTAGGAAAATATGAAGGGGGGAAGCGCTGAGGGGAGTGGGGGGAGCGCCAACCATCCGCGCCCGTCGCTGATAAAATAGCCTTACAAGGAGTAAAAACGGAGGCTTGTGATGAATTTATGGCAGTTCGTAATGCGAGGAACTGAGCAAATTTGTGAAGATTATGGACACAGCAGTAAAGAGACAGGTTATCGCTTGCAGCACTTCACATGATTTGATTTTATAGACCAGGAGGATCGCCTCAGATTTACGCCTGTTAGGAATCAGGTGTCAGTGAGGACACTTTTTGCCCTGGAGTGGTCTGTGTACAGCTCTGGTTGTACTGAGGAGTGAATGCGATTGGAATGTCTTCTACAGGCCACAGGAAACACAGAATATCTTGTTATTTAAGCACATTTTTTCTTATTTTACTTGATTTCAGGACCTTACTTTCTTCCTGGGTTTCTTAGATAAGTACAGCTGCAGAGTACGTATCCTCCAATGAACAAAACTTTCTATCTTATTCTCTGTTAATCTTTTTTCTTTTTCCCTTTGGTTACTCTCTCTCTCTCTCTCTCTCTCTCTCTCTCTCTCTCTCTCTCTCTCTCTCTCTCCCTGACAAAAATCTCAGCAGGAATTGATGGATAAAATGAAGGCATCACCACAGCTCTATTCCTTCTGAACTCTCCTGGGGAGAATCTATTTTCTTGCTTTTCCACTTTCTGTAGGGCACTCAGTTTCCTTGGCTAGTGACCCCTTTCTCTGTCACCAAGCTGTGTCACTCTCATCTCTGCTGCCTTCATCATTTGCCCTTTCTTTGTGACCGACCCTTGGGTCTTGATTTTCTAAGGTTCTTGAGATTGAATGGCTCCTTCATGGGAGATCACCTTTCCATCTCAAAATCTTTCACTGCATTACACCTGAAAGTCACTTTCTCCATGTGAGGGAGCCTACTGTCTGGCTCTGGGAATTAGGATCTGTGCATTTTGGAGGAGAGGATGCTATTATCCTATCTACCCACTGCACTCAATGAAGTGTTGAGGACTTAGCACTAAGTCCTCCTGCAAAAGCTACATAGCACCATGCTAAATGCTTCACATGCATTTCTCAGTGTCTCCTTAAAATAAGCCTATGTAGACATAATATCATCACACATCATTTTATAGATAGATACTGACTTCAAATAACTTTAAGTGGTTCTATAAGTTATTACAACATTTAAGTAACTTACTGAAAGTTATACAGCTAGTGAATTGTACAACCCAGTTTACCCAGGCCCGTGACTTAAAACCTTATACTAGTGAACAGTGATCCAAAGGAGTAGAGTGGGTGTTCTTTTTATTTTCATACCATAAAAAATTACTTCACACTACATTTTTTAGAAATATCAGTGTGCAAGAACAGCAACAAAAACTAAACAGACAGTACCGGGAGAGTGGTTGGGAGACTTCTGGACCTGTCTTGCAGGATCTTGCTTTCAGACAGACATGCTGGTGACACTGTGCTTGTGTCTCCCCCTGCTCTGCCACTTGGGGAAGGTGAGTGGGAACTTGTCAGAACTTGAATGATGACAGCTAGGAACCAACAGAGACACGTATGAGGAAAAGAAGTTCTCAGGAAAGAAGGTAGGCTTACGAGAAGTGAAGAGTGGAGAGAAGAGGGTGGCCCTCTCTGCTCTACAAATCCTTCCCGATTCTGGTCTTTATATAAAAAGTTTTGAGGATCTGGGAAAACACTGGGGTGATGGATTCCTCATGGGGTTAGTATTGTGAAAGATAACTATTACAAATGTATTTGCCTTTTTCCAAATATGGGACCTTAACAAATATAAATTAGATGCTTCTTGAAATTTTGTTTGTTATTATGAGAACCTATATATTCTCAAGGAGTTACAATGATAATGTAAGACTTTCTAAAATTTAATCAATCAATTCTTTTCTCTCATTAGGACATACCCACAACCTAAAGAAATATGTGTAAAATGAGAGTCGGGGATGTAGCTCAGTGGCACAGTACCTGCCTGGCAAGCGTGAGGCTCTGAGTTCCATTCCCAGTACCAAAAACAAACAAAAATTACAAAAAAGAAAGATATGTGTAAAATGAAAGCAAAATAGAACTGGGAACTTAGCATGTTTTTCAACCTTCCTTTCTGTTTTATGACTCAACACCTAATTTTCTTGAAGGAACTGAACTTCTCTTGCACTTAGGTAATTTCATGGGGAAAGTAAATTACAGCCATCCCGGTTATGAACACTGCCACCATCACCGATTGTCTGGCTCCTTGCCAAAAAGAACGCATTTTTCCTGCAAACAAATGCAGAATGCTCCTTGGTAACTTTGTTGTGATACAACAACATAATATAGTACTTTCAGGTATTTTCTAACCCTACCTAGCTATCGTCTATGAAAAGCACCTACTTAGCTTGAAGACATAGGGGTAGGCAGAGAGTTCATGAATAAAAACCAAATTGCACGTGAAACACTTGAAAGAATCAACAACTGGGATCTCATCCTACTGAAAAGTTTCTGCACATCTAAAGAAATCACCAGCAGAGTCAAAAGAAAACCCACAAACTTGGAAAAAATTTTAGCTGATTGTCCCTCAGACAAAGGGCTTCTATCTAGAACACATAAAGAATTTAAAAATTTCAGCCCCTCCAAATTCAAAGACCCAATCCAAAAATGGGCAGTGGAGATGAACACACATTTCTCAGACAAGGAGATACAAACGGCAAATAAATATATGAGAAAATGTTCAACATCATTAGTCATTCGAGAAATGCAAATTAAAACAACACTAAGATTCCACCTTACCCCAGTAAGAACGGCTAGCATTAAGAAATCAACCAATAACAAATGCTGGCGAGGCTGTGGAGAAATAGGAACCCTTCTCCACTGCTGGTGGGAATGCAGACTGGTGAAACCACTGTGGAAATCAGTTTGGAGATTCCTCCGAAAACTAGGTTTAGAGGTCCCATTCAACCCAGCTATCCCCCTGCTGGGTATTTTCCCAGAAGATCTAAAAACATCATATCACAGTGATATATGTGCACCTATGTTCATAGCAGCACAATTTGTAATTGCTAAAATGTGGAAGCAACCCAAATGTCCATCCACCGAGGATTGGATAAGAAAATTATGGTACTTTTATATAATGGAATATTACTCAGCTGTAAAGAAAGATAAACTCGAGGCCTTTATATTTAAATGGTCACAACTAGAAACCATACTCATAAGTGAAATAAATCAAACATACATGTGCAAGCACCACATTGTGTCACTAGTGTAAAACTTGAAAGAGTTAATTTAAACTCGGAGGTATGATAGACACTGTGAAATGATAGGAAACCACTGAAGAGTAAAGGACTTCTGGGATGTGGGAAAAGAGAAGGGAATGAAGGAGAAATTTTGTATGTATGTATATACAGGATAGATAACATGGTTGTTCTTCTGTCTTCTATTTCTATGATGAAAGAAACTGTCAATGAGTCTTTGGTTGACCAGTATTGCATGTTTATATCTGTTTTCATGAGAAGCCACTTTGAAGATGTCAATATGTATTACAACCACCATTGTTAATTCCCTACCACTTTGTTTGTAACTCTGTATTGTCTGTATTGTGCTTGTGATATGTTGTAAAATGTTGTATGTCTGTTAATGTTTCCCTCCTTTTATCTTTAAAATAAAAAAAATAAAAATAAAAATAGAAAAGCACCTACTTAGAAAGATACAGGTATTAACTAGAAGACAGATGCCACTCAAGTCTTCTGGAAATATGAGTGCTCCCCGCAGACCCCAGCTTATAAGTTGTAGATGACATGGAATGGTATAAAAGAACACAGTGTTTTGTTTCAGAACAATCTGGTCCATAAAGAGAAACGTCTGGCACAATTCTGTTTTTACTTGCCAAACTCTGTATTGGTTGATGAGAGTGGCCGCAGCCATCTTTCCCCAATGAACACCACACTGGCCTTCTGTGCCAGGATCATGAAATGAATTGTTTGTGAACCGAGGCACCATGGTGTGTGTATCTGGCTGGTTGTCCCTTACTTGATAACTCTGCCAGCTCTGGGATTATAGGCTGGTAAGATAATTTTTCTAAGCTTTAGATTGTTCCTCATACTGGTTTTATGACAGTGGTAGCTGGGTTGTTTGATACAAAAAGCTTTTTGTTCTCTCTCAATACTGCTCTATAAGAAAGTTGTAGGGGCTGGGAATTTAGCTCAGCGGCAAAGCGCCTGCCTGGCAAGCGCAAGGTTGTGAGTTCGGTTCCCGGTACCAGAGAAAAACCAAAAAATTTTAAAAAAAAGAAAAAAAAAAAAAAGAAAGAAAGTTGTATACCATTTTGGGAAGGGTGTTTTGGAAAAGAACAGCAGACTTGAGCCCACTTCCACGCAGTTTTGAATACCTCATGGGTATTCCTGGGAAAGTTTTTAATCCTCTTTTAATATAACCATCATTTATATGTGTACCATGTATGTGCCTTGTATGTAATACTTATACAGAAGATTTATGATGATATTATGCTAGAGCAAGCACAGCTGCTCAGGAGATCCACCCACTCCCACTGAGCTTTCTTCCCTTTGCTGTTCCTGCTGGTCGCATTGGCAATCAGAAATTTGCTTGATTTGCAACGGTGAGAGCTTTCCCGGGGTGGAGTGTGGAAAAAGACAGGCTCACACTTGCGTCACTGGCCCACTTGTGACATGACAGCCGCTGGAGGAACAGCCGCAGTCTGCATCCCAGCACCACACAGCCTCGTGAAGAGGGTACCGAGTGGTGACAGCCAGCCCTGCCTGAAAGTGAGTGGATGAAACCCTTGACTTTTCTGAGCCTGCGTTTTACAGTCTGGAGAGTTACACAATGCTTGCTTTCGTACATTTCAGAGGCTTGCTGAGCCCATCACATGCAGAAACGTGAAGACGTACCCTGAAAATGCTAACGCACGATGAAGCAACAGGAAACCATTATCAGTCTGTTTTCAGATGCCATTACAAGGTCCTGAATGAGAGGTGATCGTTAAAGAACTCGAGCAGATAACCTCAACTCTGCACATCAATCTGTAGTGAAATATGTTAGATCGTTCCCATAGAGCTCTACAACCCACCGACTTCACTAGCCTCATATTGCTCTTCCTGCTGATGTGCAGCCTCTGCTGTGGTCCCTACTGGTTCTCCTCATGCCCCAGGAATGTAGGGGTGCTGGTGCGCCTGACCCAGCTTCTGCTCTGCCAGGAGTGGCCTCCAATCCTCATCCGGAGATGAGCGTACTCTGCTCTTTGCTGGCCGCACGAGACTTAATTGGACCTCTTTGCACCCAGACTCTTTCAGCACTTTGCGTTCACATCACATTATTTGAAAATTATATTTTAAATGTGCAGTGAGAGAAGGCATCCAGACAAAAATTTCATTTATTTTACTGATACAGCAAGCTAGGAAAGAGGGGGGAAAAGTGATTTCTATGAAGTGTGTCCTACCTCACCAGAAACAGGCCAATCAACCATGCAATTTTTATTTATGTTTCCTTTTCATTTCCTGAGGGCAAATATATATTCTACCCCCTTGATGATGCCAGGGAGTGAGCAGTCATAAATCACTAGTGACATGCTGGAACTGAGCCTTTTAGGGGACCAGAAGAATAGAGGATTATTTTCAGCAGTATCTTCAAAATAAGGTCACTATTGAGAAAAATCTAGGGAAAAGAAGAACATCGGTGTCAGATAATATTTCAAGGAATATTGCTCAAGAATAAATGGGGAAATTACCAATACACTTTTAGTGTCTGAGAACATTTGATTGGATTAAATAATAGTAAAAACATTTTTAGTTTTCTAAATAGTTCTTTTGTTCATAGAACCGAACCAAAAAAATTATGCTAGTTTTTAAAAGTAAATGTATCATAATAATTTAAATGTCATGCTTATTTTTCCCCATTTGAGAGATAGTCTAATATGCTGAAAGTGTAGAGGTTGGAACACTAGCATTTGCACTATTAGCTCTTTGACCTGGAGTAAAAATTCAATGCCACTGAATCTCAATTTCCTCACTGTCAGTTGAGAGTAAGAATGTCCACCTCATCCCTATGGAGGGTGGACGTGCTGAACCGGTGGAAATTAGACCTGACTGTCTTGTGAATCTGTGAGTGCAGATTAATTACTTCCTGCTCATACTGAAATTCTACATGCTTGTTTAGATAAATGAATTTTAAAATTAAAATTTCAGAACATTGCTTATTCAAGTTCATTATTCGGCACTGACTTTAGAGTTTAAAACACACAGTTTGGGTTACAGTGAGCCACTAGTGGCTTTTTAAGCAAATGTTTTCAGTCATTTATGTCTTGCTCACAAAGTAACAAGAAAGCTCATGAAATAATACTGGTAATATTAACATGTACTCTCTAAAGGCACGTAGACTTTAAATTATCAAGACATTTTAAGCTTTTCTGGGAAAATCTGAGTCTAAAATGGCCACATTTGATATCTATCATATTTAAAATTATGTACACACGAATGTTCATGTTCTCTCCTGCCTATGCCACATACAGAAGCAGATGAATTTGGAAGCAATCTTTTAATAAAAATTATTATCTGAGGACACTAAATTACCAGTAGTTCCAGGAAAACTGATTTAAATGACTGGGTCTATGAACAAGTATAGAACTGCATGTGAAGATGTAAAAATATGCTGCTCAACAGGAAAGGTAGCTATTTTCTAAGTAACTTTTTCATGAAAAAATCATAGGTTAGCATTTAAGTGTAAAAAAAATAAAGTAACTTTTCATATATCTTTACCTCAATTTCCCCTTTAGTAATAGCTTGTAAACCTATTATGAAGTTTAAACCCAAGATATTGCCATTGGTGTAGGGAAGATGCAGAACATTCCCACTACCGCAAGGCTCTCCTACTCCACTGGTCTGTGACTTTGCCGTTCCCACACCTCCCCTTCACTCTTACATTCACTAACGTCTATGTTCTTCCCACCTTGACAATGCTACAGAAAGGCACCCACAGTATGCAACTTCCTGGGATCGACTTTTCTCGCTCAGTGTAATTTTCTCAAGAGTTATCCAGATTGGTGCATCTACTCTTCATTCCTTTCTCACCGAGTAACTTTCCATGTATGGATGCATGACACTTTGTGTAACACCTCCTTCGGGGAAGAGCATCTAATGAGTTTCTTGCTTGGGATTGCAGTGTTCTGAATGAACTTGCCTTCAAGCGTTGTCACAGAGATGTTGTATAAAAATAAGTCTTCCTCTCTCTGGGTTATTGCAATTCCTGCATCATAGTTAGTTACCTGTTTATTTATTCTTTTAAATTACCATGTTACTTTTCAAAATGGTGACACCATCTCACATACCCATCAATAACATATGTCCTTCAGTATGAGTCCACCTTACACATCCATCAACAACGTATGTTCTTCAATATAAGTCCACCTCACACACCAATCAACAATGTATGTCCTTTAATGTAAGTCCCCCTTACACACCCATCAACAACGTATATCCTTCAATATAAGTTCTGCTTACACACCCATCAACAGTATATGTCCTTCAATATAAGTTCCACTTACACACCCATCAACAATGTATGTCCTTCAGTATAAGTCCACCTTACACACCCATCAACAATTATCCACTTTGTCCATGCACCTTACAGCATCAGGGATGGTCAGAAGGTTTTATTTCTACCATTATTAAATGTATGTTACAAATGCATATTATATATAATTTATATATGCACTTGTATAATTACAAGTGTGTGTTATGCACTTATATAGTTGTAAGTGTATATAATTATAAGTGTATATATTATATATAATTTGTATATGTGTAGTTTGGACTTCCTATTAATTAATTATGGTAAACCAATTCTTCTATGTACTTAATTTTATTCATATTTATATAAAGTACGCCTCCATTTATTTTCCCTTTTACAGATTATTTTACTGTTCCATACATTTTTAGGGTGTTTGTTGTCGTTGTTGGTACTAAGGATTGATCCCAGAGCATTCACACTGTGCTGCATCTCCAGGTTCCTCCTTTGTTATTTATATTTTGAGACAATATCTGGCTGGCTTTCTAAGTTGTCTGGGCTGGGTTTGAACTTGCAATGCCTCCTCCTGGGCCAGCCTCCCAGAGTGCTGAGTTTGCTAGCATTCACGCCTCACCCAGTTTAGAATAATGACTACAGTCTAGGTCTTAGTTCTTTGCTATACATGTGTTTCACAACCATTTATCTCCCTTTTATCCCTCTCAGCGAAGGGTCTCATAGAGAATATGTTAGTGTTGATAAATTCTAGTTTACTGTTATTACTTTCCTTTTATGGGTTGTGCTTTTGTTACAGAGTTGAAGAGTTCTTTGCCTAGCCTTATTCCACAGATTTTCATAATTTGGGTTAAAGGGTTTTTTAACTTTTACATTTAAGCATATAAAATATCTTAAATTAACTTTTGTACATGGGGTGAGACTAACGTTGGGGCTCACTTTTCGCCCCTCATGGATGCTCAGCTGTTCCGGAAGCATTTGTTGAAAAGGTGATCATTGCTGTCCTGAGCAGCTTCGGCGCGATCTCCTTCCTGGCAAAACACCCCTGTGTGCGCCTGCTGTTGTGGCCTGTCTCTGGACTAGCAGTTCCTGTCCGTTGTTCTACGGACCTGCCACGCAGTCGGTAGTGAGTCTTGAAACCAGGCAGACCTACTCCCCTGTTTCATTCTTCCACCTCAAAGCTGAGTTGACTATTCAGTTTGTTTCACTTTTCCATGAATTTTTGTACTAATCTTGTGTTTAGGGAATTATGCTGTCTATTATTTTGGGCATATTTGGGATCTTCGCTCTGCTGAGATCTCAAGCCCACAAATACACCACGTCTCTCCACTTACTTATCTTCATTTCCTTCATCAAGATTGTTCAACTTTCAGCAAGCAAGAGCTGTACGTGTTTTGCTATAGCTACAGCAACAGTTCAGGATTTTACCATCAATTCTATGGCACCTATTGCTGTGGTGAATATTCTTCCAGTTAAGGAAATTTTCCTATTTTTTTCTGAAGGTTTATCTCTCTCTCTCTCTCTCTCTCTCTCTCTCTCTCTCTCTATATATATATATATATATATATATATATATATATATATATCATGGCTGGGAGTTGAGTTTTGAACAAATGTTTGTCCGGTAATAATTACTACTAAAATATGTATGTTTATGGGGTAGATAGACTGACCGATTTTCAAATATTGAAACAAATTTTCTGGCTGAGGATAAACCCCATGTGAGCACCATGCACAATTTATTGTGTATATTTTGCTGCCTGCTACTTGCTAGTCATTCATTTAAAACTTGTGTGTGAATATTAATGAGGGACACTGATTTGTAGTTTTTTCTCTGTCATTCATTTTCCTCCACTTTTAAAAACTGATGAGAAGTTATTGATAGAGACATAAAACTCTAAAGTGCACAGCAATTATTTCCTCACAGTTTTTGTAGCCTCTTCCTTTTTTCTTTTGGAAATGCTGATGATTGTAATCCTACAAGTCCATGAAGCTCTGCTTATTTTTAAGAGATACTCTCTATGTTAGGATACTCTTCTTTTGTTAGGGTAGTTTTTTTATATACTTCAGTTCAATGCTTCTTTCCTAGAGCCCTCACTGTGCATGAGTCCTTCCACTGAGCCTTCTATTTAGGCTATGGTATTGTATTGTGCTAAAATTATCCTTTGATTTTACTTATTTCCTCTTCTCAGACTTCTGCTTCTCCTTTTTACTTAAAATTTCTGTTTCTTTACTTAGGCTTTCTATTTTTTTCCGTTTCTTCTAAACATGTTCATAATTGCTTCGTTTACATTTTTATCATAGCTGCTTTTAAAACTACACATTTTAGATCACTGTAATATCTCTGTCCTCTCCACACTGGCAATACTGATTATCTTGTTTCGTTCAACTTGTGATCTTTCCGGTCTTCTTCTATTAAACTCTCTCTTTCTCAGTTCTGAACATTTATGTTGTGAGATTCTGAGTCTTATGTAAGCCTTTCCTTTAGCTTGACTTCCATAACACCAATCAAGCAGGAAAAGAGAAGGGAATACACGGCTACCAAGCAGAAATAGATGTTGAGGTGTCTCCTTCAACCTCCACTGAGTCTTGGGATGGAGACAGTACCTCGTTATTGCCAGGCACAGGTGCATCTCTGTTGGTGTTGATTGTTCACAGGAGCTGTAATTGGAGGTATCTTATTACTGCTCAATGCTGGAGAAACATCTTCACTCCCAAACAATTGTCCAATAGCAACATCCCTCTGAAAGAGGTGAGAGGCATCTTCTCACTTGTGGAAGAAGATGTAAATTTGGGTCCTACGTGGCCTCCACTATCAGCATTAGAAGAGTAATAGGTCTCATTATTGGCTAGCAGAAATAAATGTCCAGTCCTTACTTGGGCTTCTGGGATCCCATGTTGATGTGGGATTGGGGTGCTTAGCTAGAGCGTCTTTGAAGAGATAGTCTAGATTCCCTGCTGAGCCTTTGCTGGTAAGGATGAGGGTGGATCCATAGTTCACTTTCAGCGGTGTCTTGCTGTTGGGGAGTGGCTATGTTAAAAAGTTTTCCCATAGCTGTATTTCCATTTCTCTGGCACTTTGACTACAGAGAAAGCAGGCATTTGTTGAGACGCTTTTGTGCCTATTAGAATGTCCTGGTTGCTAATATCTAAAGCTGCATGCTTAACATGCAAGGGGTAAAAAAATCCAAGTAAATGACTGTATCTTTCCCTTGGTCCTGACATTGTGATCTGTTCTGTTTTCTGTTCTGAGCTTCCAGTTTTCTTACATTTAGTTTGTATAGTGTTCAGGCAGTTTAGTATACTGAAAAGTGTCTCTATAGCTTTTCCCAGAGCCAAACTCAAGACAAAGGAAAGGGAGACCTACCCTCCCACTGAAAAACATGCATTTATCTAAGGAACAGAATGTATACATTTTCAGCCTCACCAACACCCGCTGCCATCCTGTAGTATTTGCTTATTTTGCCTGGTAAGAATATACATGGCACAATAAGCATACTCCTCCATTCTCATATAGAGTATTACATTTATTTGTTTATTTTATGCTTGTGACTGTCATATCATATGTGCACATGTCTATGAGGTGCTTTGTCATGTTCTCACTCATCTATACAAAGGACGAGGATTGATGCAAGGTAATGGCCATGCCTATGGCTCTAATCTTTTATCACTTCTTTAGGGGAAGCATATGAATATTCCTCTTTTCTAAGTAATCTGAGAGAAAGAGCGCATTGTTGTTCATGACTCCAACCTGCTCTGCCACAGGACACCAAAATGTGGCCCTCTCGCTCTACAGCAGCACTAAACCCACCCACCGACCTTCCCGTTTCCCTTCCAACCTCCCTGGTCTCTGGAAGCTGCTGTGCTGCCACCATCCTGGGAGCGCGTTCCTTTTCAGCTAGTTATGAGTGAAACCATGTCGTGTGTTCTGGGTGTGCCTGACTTACTGAAGTTAATGTCTTTCAGGACCATCCAGGTAGTCGCTAGTGACAGAAGCTCAGGATTTATTTTTTTTAAATAGTAGCTGTTTGTATATGTACACCAAATTTTCTTCTTTCATCCATGAATTTGGTACAGGTTGTTAACCTGTTCTATTTGGGTTGCTTCTAGTTTGGGGCTGTTACACAATAATCCTGTTACGTAATATTGTCAGGTTTCTGAACCATGGGATTTGTGTGCATTTTTATTAAGTAAATACAGGAGATTAGCTTTGCCAGGGTTCAGAATAAAAATATGAAACAAATAACACCAAAGAGTTTTTCTAAGTTATTACACCAATTTAGAGTCTTACCATCAATATTTGAAATTTCTAGTTGTTTCTCACTTTTCCTAAAACTTGGTATTTATTGCTGATTCTTCTGATTTCAACCAATCTTTCAGTTGCCTCATTGTGATTCATTTGACATCCTTCCCCTGACTTAATAAAATGGCCATGTGCCCATGTGCCACAAGGAAAAAAAAATGATCTCACAGAAGATACTGAATGGACACTTCCATGAAGTGGCACCCTAGGCAGTTAACCCACTCAGTGGGAGTTTGGAATACACTGTGCTCTGAGCTGTTGTGCTGGTTTGGTCCTGAATTGTCATCCACAAATTCAAGTGGTGAATGCCTGCTCCCCAGCCTGCAGAGTTTTAGCTAGGCCTTTGGGAAGCTGAGTGGAACATGGTGACTCTGCTCTTACCTGTGGATTAGTCCATGGATGGATGCATGGATTCATAATATAATGACCTCTTAAGAAGCAGTAGGAATGTGGGAGGCAGGCTCCCTGGAGGAAGGGTGCCATGGGGCAAGCACCTTTGAAAGGGGTAGTTTGTCTCTAGTCAGTGACTCACTACACACTCTCCTTCCTTCTCTGCTGCCATTGAGTGAGCAGCTTTTTGTCACCACGTCCTCTCCACCCTGAAGATCCACCTTGCCACAGGCCCGCCCAGAAATGCTGGAGCCAAGCAACCCTGAGCCAAAGACTCTACAACTGTGGGCCACAACAAACCCTTCCTTCTTTATGTGGATATTCTTCGGGAACTTGTCACAGCGGCAGAAAGCTCACTCATGCAGCTGGTGTGGGTCTCAGGCAGTTATTATGGGTGTCTTTTGAGACCTCAGATGAATTACCTTTACTTTAAGGTAGGCAGAGCCTGAGGTCTCCCTGTGACGATGCTGGGCATTCATCATGCAAAGGAAACACTAAAACTAGGTTGGAACTCAGGGCATGAGCAGGGAGTAGAGTTTCTTTTCCAACACTTCCCCCAGGTCTGCAGGGAGTAGAACCTACTCATGTCTGAGTTACCAGGAAAAACTTGTGTCTATCAGACAGGTCCACCAGAACCTCGACAAGGGGGAAGGAGCATGGTTCTCACTGATATTTTCAAGAAATCTGATTGCAGAGATGAGAAATGCCCTGGTCCACATGTGGGGGAATTCTAGCCTCATGAGCACTATTGTTCTTGTTCTATTATGTGTGGGAATTTTTGTTTTTTTATATGCATATGAATTTCTGTTGTTTTTTTCTTTGTGTTTATTGCTGCTTTTTGTATAATTGTATATAAATTTTCCAATGGCTTTTATGTAGGAAAAATAATGTAGCCTGAGGGACCTGAGCACTTTCCTCTAAGGTCACTGGAGTTCCTCATCCATTAGGTTTTATGCTCAGCAAGGGGCCACCTTTGCGGGACACGTGGCTTCACAGCAGTCCCTTGTAAAACACGGGGTCACGTAGGTTTGTTTTCAGGAAAATGGTAATTTCCCAGGGGATAATCATGAGGTGGTACACTTACAGGAATCATTGTCAGGAACATAAAACTCAAGTAAGAGTCGAGGGTTTGTCCAAATGTTAATTTCCACTTATTCTAGAATAAGATCATTAGGGAGAGAAAGATTCTGATTCTGGAATGCTCAGACGGGATTCAGCATGTGTGAAATGTGTGCAGTGCTGCGTATGTGTGGGTGTGCACACTTGTGCTGGTGTGTGGGCATGTTTCAAGAAGAAATAGTTTTCGGTGAATTTTTAAAGGGGTCTACGGAACTGAAATGACACAGACCATGGGTTAGAGGGTAAAATTTGGGAATAGCAGTGCACTATTACGATTCAAAGTTTTGGAATAATTAGTAACACTTTGAAGGAAAAACATAAACACACATTGATAAGTGCTTTCCTGAAGTGTTGTTATTTTAGTTACTTTTAAAGATATATATTAATATATAAGTTTATATATATTTTAATTTCCTCTGGACAACAGCTGTTTACAGGCACAGTTTGAAAAGTTATTTCTTTGTATTTGGGGAATTATTAATGCCTTTGATTACTTATGAGTTTTCATAAACTGTGATCAGAAGTGGTAGCTTGAAAAAATTTAGTCTGAAGAATTTTTTGATCCATGGTGTGATTAATTTTTCATGAAAGTGGGGGAAGCTGTGAGCTCCACAGGAGACAAATGTATGAGTGCTACCTTCTTTATTACGTTATTCAAATCTTCTGTGTCCTTATTTCCTGTTGTCAATCTGTCAAAGCCTGGGAGTATACTGAGGATTCATAGCAGTATTGGATTTATGCCAACTTAACACACTGCTTATGTAAGTTGATCGGTTATCCTATCTGTCCTGCCCAACTTCATCCTGGAAGGTTCAGGTTTTCCTCTCTCTTAGGTTTAAGCCAATCTGAAAGCTTTGGTTTCCCCTACCACACACACTAGCCAGCCAATGAAATGTCCCAACTCATACGATATTGTCGCAGAACCTTACCACCCAGTGTAGCGTGTGCAGTGACAGTTCTGAACAGGGTACCAACCTATCATTCACTCATTCAGGGTACCACGGAGAACACAAGCCAACCATGTGACCACCGGCAAGGCCTGACCAGCACAAAGCCCAGCGTCAGTGAGGACCATCCCCAGGCTTTGTCCACAGAGGACCACTTGGTCCCACTTTGGGGCTGCAGCCCTGATGTACCCTCCCTTTCCGTGAGATGAGGCTGTATAAAGGACCAGCTATCAGGGAACTCTCTCCTACTTATGTGGAGAGCACTGGCCAGAACAAATAATGTGGAAACTGGGGTAAACGAGAAGCAAAGAAAGCACATAACATTACGATCAAAGGACAGTACAAACAAGAGGAAAGACTATTGTGCTTTTATTTGAGCACCTGATTCTGTTCGTACCTGCAGCCTGCTGCCTATACATTTTACAAAGATTAACCAATATTCTACTAGTTTTCTACTAATGTCTGTTTTGTGTACATCACTTAAAATAACTTCATTTAACTGCATAACTTCATTTAATTGCATTCTATAACATAATTGAAATCCACAAATTCAAATGAAACGCTCATATGTTGATTAAGCATGCAGTGCAAACACACATATTTTCCCCAGTTGAATGCACCCTCACTGTGGGCAGAGTTGTGTCTGAGGGCTCTTTTCAGTTATTCACTCCTTTTCTTGGAGGCGCTTCCAGGTACCACAGGCTGTGCACTGAACCTACACAGTGTTCTGCACTTGAGTATCTGTGTATTGCTCCATATCGTATGACGAGTACACTGTGTTCAAAGTTCACATACTTAGTGTCATGAAGAGCTCTTCATTCTCTAACATTTTTCTCTCTCTAAAGCGCAACTCCTAGATTTAACATGCTGCTGCAGTTAGGCATTTCCAATGTATATGGAATGCTTGATAGTATTTCTTTGTATGAGTAGACCCTGCTGTATCCTCCCTCTTGGGTTTTGGACTTTTTTGGGTTTTATTGTTCTCCTGTGCAGTGCTGTGGAGGAATTCTTGTACATTTGTTGTAGTGAAGTTAGGGTAAGTATTCTGAAGGAGAATTGATACGTTGTATGAAACATTTTCAACTTGATTATAAGTTGCCAGCGGTTTTTATTTCCATTAACAGTGCATGAATTTCCATTTTCCCATGTGCTTCTCAAAGACGTTTTTAGCAGATTTTATCTTGTTTGGAGATGTGATTGTGGAATGGAAACTCTTGCAGCTTTAACTTGCCCTTTCAGGGTCTGTTTACTGTAAAGTTGAGCTGTGATGGAAATGCTTATGGGGCATCCAGGTTAGCGCCTGGCATCCTTTGCTCCTCTTCTTTCCTTTTCTTACACTTAGGTTTCTAACACATTATTTATCTAAATTTTAAAAGCTACTCAAGTCGTTTGTTAGTTTTCAAGTGTGTTAGAAATATATTTTCTCAGCCTAGGGGAAACTTTTAAGATTGATTTATGCCATTTCACGTTGTAAAGGAATTTAACCCCTGCCCGGTCTTTTGGTGTAGAGTAGAAATTCACTTGCTATTACGATTTTGGGGATCATAATTTTCACTGGTTACTTCATCACTTTTATTTCAAAATCATGAAGATTATTTTCTGTAATTTTGTTAGGTATTTTGGAGTTATCTTGATTCATTTAGCTCATTGACCATTCCAAGGGTCGAAATAGTGCTGGGGTGGACCACTGACCTTGGACAGTGCTCAGTTTCATAACAAAATGACCAGAGTGCCCACAGGGATGGAACCAAGTTCAGTGCTGTCTCATACAGTTAAGAAACGAAGAAAGAAATCTTCATTAGCAGGTGCGTTTGCTTTCAATTCCAAAGCCAAAATTTTGCTGATTTTCTTCATTTTTTGATCATTTTTTTTGAGATACACATTTTGGCAAGAACAATTTTAAGGTTTATAAATCCTGGGTTTTTCCTTTTTTACCTATTTCTTTACACTCTTGTGTTTTTCACCAATGCTTTCCACCTTATTTTACCGGAGTGAGTTTTTGCCCTTATTTACTTATTCTTTGTTTAGTTTTCTAATTGAATCTGAGCTTGTTGACTTTGATCTTCCTTGTTTCCTAATATATACACTTAGGTCTAAATTTTCCTGTAATTATAAATTTGTTTGCATGCCACATATTTTCATAAGTAATATTTTTCTTGTTTTTCAGTTTTATATTTTTCACAGTTTGTTATAATTTTAATTATTAGTAAATCTCTTTCAAGTGCCTGATTTTATGTAATACATTCTACTGCAGTTTTGTTTCTTCATGTCAATTTCTAATTGTATTGCTTTGTCCTCGGAGAATTTGGTACTATCTTTATGACACGTAAACACTTTTCAGTGTAGGTCAAGTTTTTTGGGTAAAATGTTATGCATGTATTTTTCTACATGCATGAATATATGTAATTTCTTTAATTCTTATTTGCATGAATCTACAAATATTTACTAATTTGGGGGTTACAGTCATAAAATTAGTATGAATGGTGCTACCATTTTCTTTTGTTCTATAGTCTGTCAGTTTTTATTATGAATTTTTTAAAATTTTCAGATTTTATCTTTGTGAGTTATGGCCACGTAATTGCTTCAGCTGATGCTAAATATTCAGAAGCTATCTTCTTAGATGTTCTCAGGTTCATCATACTAGTATCCCAAAAAAAGGAGAAAAAAAGAAAAGAAAAATTCTCTGTAATTATGTCCAGTATCTCCATAACTTAATATAAATATTTCCTCTTTTTACATAGATTTGCTCTGATAGAAGTAATTCTTTACTAGTTTTCTGTGCATTGCCTGGAATAGCATTTCACCCTGTGTTTTCAAACTTTGTGTACCACTGTGTTTTTCCCCTGAAAAGTGTACATAAATGTTTGTAAATGTGTGAATAGAAGCTTGAGAAAAATTTGTATGTATTGTAGTTTACACATAAATCAGAGCTCATTTCTGCAACTGATTATTTGTATTTTCCAAGGTTTTAAGTACTTTTCTCTCTTTTACCTCTTCATGGCCTACATTGAATTTACTGAAGGCTCTTTACCTCCCTTCACTTTCCTGTGATTCTGACATTAGATACTATCTTCATCATTTTGCTGGGTACTGTCATATTTACTTAGCAGTTTAACACAGTTCTTTTTAAAGTGTTGTTCCTCTTTGCCATCATGGCCTATCTTTTACTTCATATACGTTGCAGTGTTCAGTTGTGATTGATTTACTCTATGTACGCATTATGTAAAAGCAAAGACACATTTACATTTGATAAATAGGTACCACTCTTATGTAGGCCAGTGCACTTGCTTTGCAACCCAGTTCCATTTAGGTTCAGAGTTCTTACTGAAATAGGCATTCAATGAATGTCTGTGAATGATATGTATATATATATTTTTTCTAAAAATCTTGTTCTAAAATGAATGTGGTTTTGCATGCCTGTAATCCTAGGACTTGCGAGGCTGAAGCAGGAGTGGTGTAAGTTCAAGGCCAACTTAAACTACATAGCAAGACCCTGTCTCAAAAAAAAGAAAAAAATGATGTAGATAATCACTGAGCTAGCTTTATGATGCTAAACAGTTATTTCAGTTTGAATTCTGGAAAGCAAAATCCCATTAGCTTGATATTACCACTACTGCTAATGTGATATCTGCATTTTATTACTGCGAATAATGTGTTTTTATTTTTCTGTCTCTGAACATTTTTTTCTCTGAAACATCAGGTTGTCTTGAGGTAGATACATTTTTATTTGTTTTAGGGGTTGGGCATTTACTTCATGATGAAGACAAATTCTTTACTCGTTTCCCAATTTGTAGGCCATTGTATACTACATTTTTTCTCATTTATTTTTATTTTTACTTATATAGATTCTGTTGCAAAATATTTGAATTTCTCTTTTCATACCTCTTAAATATACTTTTCCTATTTTTGTACCACATTTTCAGTAATTTTCTGGATCTCTCTTCAAGTTTATTAATTCTCTCTTCAACTGTGTTTATTTTTCCTTTCTTAACTAAGTATACAAATTTTGCTGCCTCTTTGTGACTGACAGTTTTTACCACTGTTTCAAATTCACTACAACCTGTATATTCCAAATGCTTCATGTTAAAGGAATGAATTCCTTTGCTAAAGAGCCCAATACTGTTCACCACTTTGTTATGACCTAGGCACTTTCGAGCTGCTCTCTTCCTCATTGAACTCTGAGAGGGTAATGACTAGGCATGACTTAAAGGGTTTCTATCCTAGTCAGTACTCAGTGTAAATAATGCTGTGGACACAATTCAACCTCACAATGTGGGTGCTGAGTAAGAGAGAATAATATTTAAATGAATGGTAGAGATTCATTGGTAGAGATTCAATGGTAATATTAAAACGAATGGTAGGCATACAAACTATGTATCTCTTTTAGAAAAAGTGAAACTGTTTTAAGCATTAAAGCTCATGGCTTATTTTACAGCTAAATTTGAATAAGCAAATGCTTACTAGTTGATTGAAAAGATGTAGCTCCTACCCTTGCTTGAAATCCATTTTCACATTATTAATACAGTAACCACGGAAATTGTTTCCCCTTGAGAATTTACAATTGTCATGCACTTCTGAAGGTGTCAATCTTTTTTTTTTTTTTTTTTTACCCAAGCCAACACACTCAGCTTCAGCAGCTGCGAATTGATGGCTGACGTGGGCAAAGTCTGGGCGACAGTGTTCACATTCTGTTGTCAGTGTCCGCAGAGCGGAGTGGAGCGTTTTCATTCAGGGGGTCACACATCCTCTAAGTAAAATCAAGCTCCTCATTTGATGAAAGCTGCTCTTCAACTATGGACCTAAGGGAGTGGCTGCCAATTTTCCAATTTTGAGAAAAATCGTCTCTGAAGTTAAATTACAAACTTGCTATGATGCAGCATGTTTAGTTTCTAACTCAGGTTTGGTCTCTCCAGCATCTGCTCGCACTGATGGGAATCACATAATGTCAAGAGGTGCAGGGAGCTACAACCGTGTACAGTATCGTCCTGGTAACATATCATTGGGTGCTTTTTAGAAAATGAGTTTCATGCAGTCCAGTGAACTGAGAATTGTGCCACAAAGTAGGAAATTAGAATAAAGGAAGCAGAATTCATAACAAGCACGTTATCACTTCATTTCATCTTTCTTAACATTTATTCTCATGCCACCTGCTTTAAAAGACACCTACTTTTCTTGCCTTCTCTCAGCAGAATAATGAATAAAGTATGTTCAGAGACGTCAGAGAGCCAGGGGGCAGGCAGGAGAGGGGGCAGGAAAGTGAATGGTGGGAGGGTATTTTTCACTTTGGTAAAAAAAAAAAAAATTATTTTCCTTTTCCTTTCATATCTTATGCCATATTTATGTTTACTTTCATATTTTAGGACATCTATGATTCCAAACTTTTGAAACTTTATTATTTTAATTGCAACAATTATGGAGTTCGATGTGATATTTCAGTGCACATGCAGAATACGTACTGATCACGTTAATTAATGATCCCATCTCCTTATGATTTCTTTCTCCTTTAGTTATTCATGAAATATATGGTGGCTAATTTTGAGTTCACCATTGTAATTCCATTGCATGTTGTTACCTTCAAATCAGTTGCTCACACCACCAGACACAAGCATGCAAAGTTGATCAGAACATAAAAAATTGTAGGCATTGATTGTTCATTTCAATATACCATCAGACATCAGCAATACAGTCATTGCAGCTATTCATATATTTATTTATATTTTGCCTTCCTTCTTTCTTTTTTCTTCTTCCCGTCATCCCACTTGTTCCTTCCTTTGAGCAACTTCTTTCCCTTTTCTATCATCTAATGTACATTTTGAGTTTTACCTAGTCTTTCAGGTTCCTACACCAAGGAGACAATATGATGTTTACACATGTGCATCTGATTTATTTCACTTATGAGAATGGTCTCTAGTTGCATCCATTTACCTATGAAAGCCTCGAGTTTACCTTTTTAATAGCTGAGTAATACTCCATTGTGTAAAAATGCCACAACATTTTATCCATTCCTCAATGGATGGGCATCTGCATTGTTCCCAAGATTTAGCTATGACAAACTGTGCTGTTATAAACATGGGTGCACATATATCACTGTGGTATGATGTCTTTAATTCTTCAGGGAAAATACTTGGAATAGCTGGATTAAATGGGACTTCCAATCCTAGTTTCAGGAGGAATCTCCAAACTGACTTCCACAGTGCTTTCAACAATCTACATTCCCACAAGCAGTGGAGTAGGGTTCCTTTCTCCTCACAGTCTCTCCAGCATTTGTTATTGATTTCTTGATGACAGCCATTCTTTCTGGAGTGAGATGGAATCTCAATGTTCTTTTAATTTGCATTTGTCAAATGACTAATGACGCTGAACATTTTTTCATGTATTTATTCACCATTAGTATCTCTTCATTAGAGAAGTGTGTATTCATCTCAGATGACCATTTTTGGATTGGGTCTGAATTTGGGAGGCCTGGTTTTCTTTATTTCTTTATATGTCCTAGATAGAAGACCTTTGTCTGAGGGGCAGTTGGCTAAAATTTTTCCCAATTCATGGGTTTTCTTTTTACTTTATTGGTGGTTTCTTTAGATGTGCAAATACTTCTAAATAAGATGAGATCCCAGTTGTTGATTCTTTGAAGTATTTCCTGTGCAGTTTGGTTTTTGTTCATGAACTCTCTGCCTACCCCAATGTCAGCAAGATTTTTACCTACTTTCTCTTCCAATAAATTTAGTGTTTCTGTTTTAGTATTTAGATCTTTGATCCATTTTGACTTTAATTTAGTGCATGGTGAAAGACATGGGGTCTAGTTTTAGTCTTCAGCATGTGGAAAGCCAGTTTTTCCAGCACCATTTGTTAAAGTGGCTATCTTTCTTCCATTGAGTATGTTTGGCCTCTTTGTTGAAGATAAGGTGGCTGAGTGTCTTTGTGGTTGTGTCTGCATCTTTCAGTCTGTTCCACTGAACTTCAGGTCTGCTTTTTGCCAGTACCATGCTGATTTTATCATAGTAGCCTTGTAATATAATTTTAAGTCAGGAATTGTGATGCCTCCTGCCATTCCTTTGTTTCCCAACATTGCTTTTGCTATTCTAGGCCTCTTCTGTTTCCAGATGAACTTTGGGAATGTTTTCTCTAGATCTGTGAGGTATACTAATGGTATTTTAATTGAGATTGCATTGAATGTGTACAACAGTTTTGGGAGTATGGCCATTTTCACAATGTTCGTTCTTCCCATCCATGAGCAAGGAATGTCTTTCCATTTTCTGAGATCCTCTTCGATCTCTTTTTTCAGAGTACTATAATTTTCACTGTATAGATCTTTTACTTCTTCTGTTAGATTGATTCCTAAGTATTTCATCTTTTTAGATGTTAATGTGAAAGATGTGGTTTCCCTAATTTCTCTCTCAGTCTGTTTGTTACTTGTGTACAGGAATGCTATTGATTTTTTGAGCATTAACTTTGTATGCAGCTATGCTACTGAATTTGGTTATTAAATCCATGAGCCTTTTGGTGGAGGTTTAGGGGTCTTTTATTTAGAGTATCATGTCATCTCTGAATAATGATAACTTCACTTCTTCCTTTCCTATTCTTATTCCTTTTATTTCTCTCTCTTGTCTAATTGCTCTAGCCAATATTTCCAGAACTATATTGAATAGGAGTGGTGACAGTTGACATCCTTGTCTTGTTCCTGATTTTAAAGTGAAAGCTTTCAATTTTTGACCATTTAGTGTGTTGTTAGCCATTGGTTTATCATAGATGGCTTTGATCAGCTTGAGGTAAAGGCCATCTATTTCTATTTTCTGTAGGGTTTTTGACATGAATGACTGTTGGACTTTATTGAAGGCTTTTTCTGCATCAATGGAGATGATCATATGATTTTTGTCCTTGGTTCTATTGGCATGGTGTATTACATTGATTGATTTGTGTATATTGAACCATCCCTGCATTCCTGATATGAATCCCACTTGGTCATGGTGTATAATTTTCTTGGTGACTTGTATTCTGTTTGCTAGTATTTTATGGGAAATTTTTGCATCTATATTCATTAGGGAGATTGGCCTTTAGTTCTCTTTCTTGGTTGGGTCTTTCTCTGGTTTTCGTATCAGGATAATTCTTGCCTCCAGGAATGAGTTGGGGAGAATTCCTTACCTTTCAACTTCATTAAAGAGTTTGAGAAGAATTGGTGTTAAATCTTCCCTAAATTGCTTGTAGAATTCAGCTGTGAATCCATCAGGACTTGGGCTTTTCTTCACTGGCAAGTTTTTAATTACATACTTAATTTCACTGGCTGATACTGAGTTATTCAAAAGTTTTATATCTTCTTCATTCAGCTTTGGTTATTCATATGTATCTAGAAATCTGTCCATTTCTTCTGTGTTTTCCATCCTATGAGAGCAAAGATTTTCAAAGTAGGTATTGATGATCTTCAGATTTTCTTCAGGATGTGTAGTGATGTCACCCCTTTCATTCCTTATTGCATGTATTTCAGTTTTTTCTTTCCTTTTTTTTTTTTTTTTGTGGTACCAGGGATTGAACTCATGACCTTGAGCTTGCCAAGCAGGAGCTTATGCCACTGAGCTGTATCCCCAGCCCCCTTCTTTCCTTTTTTGACAAGGTTGGCTAGGGCTTTATCTATTTTATTTATGCTTTCAAAGAACCAACTCTTTGATTCATTAATTCTTTTTATTTTTTTTTAGTCTCCATTGCATTAATTTCTGCTTTGAGCTTTATAATTTCCTGCCTTCTTTGGGTTCTGGGTTTGACTTGCTCTTCTTTTTCTAGGAGCTTGAGGTACAGCATAAAATTGTTTATTTCTGCTTGTTCTGTTTTCCTGAGGTGGGAGTTCACCACTATAAATTTCCCTCTGAGGACTTCTTTCACTGCATCCCACAGGTTCCTGTAGGTTGTACGCATATTTTCGTTTGATTGTAAATAGTGTCTAATCTCTACTTTGATTTCATCTGCGACCCATTGGTTGTTCAGGAGGATGTTATTTAATTTCCAACTGTTCATGAAGTTTTTGTGTTTTCTTTTGTCATTAATTTCCAGTTTCATTGCACTATGGGCTGATAGTATACATGGGATAATTTCAATTCCTTTACATTTACTTTACAATTCCTTTACATGTTTATGTATTAGTATATGGTTTATTTTAGAGAATGTCCCATGTGTAGCTGAGAAGAATGTGTATTCTGATGCTGTTGGTGGAACACTCTGTAAAGGTCTACTAAGTCCATATATTCACATGTTTCATTAAGTTCTGTTATTTCCTTCCCAATTTTTTGTCCAGTTGATCTATCTCTGTGTGCAATGGTGTGTTAAAGTCCCTTGTTAGGATTGTATTGCTACTTATTTCATTTTTCATGTCTGTTAGAATTTGTCTTATATAGGTGGGTGCTTCTACATTTGATGCATAGATGTTTACAGTTGTTATCTCTTCCTCTTGAAGCGTCCCCCTCACAAGTATGTAGTGGCCTTCTTTATCCCTTTTGATTGTTCTTGGTTTGAAGTTCAAGTTGTTTGCAAATAGAATAGCTACACCTGCTTTTTTCTGGGTTCCTGTCACATGGAGTATTGTTTTCCATCCTTTAATTTTCAGTCTGTGAATTTCCTTTTGAGTTAAATGTGTTTCTTGTATACAGCTATAGTTGGATTTTGTTTCCTAATCCACTCTTCTAGTCTGCTTCCTTTGGTGAGTTCATTGAGACCATTTACACTGATGGTTATAACTGAATGTACTGGTTTACCTTTGTCATGTTATTTTCCTGTTGTTGGACCCTCCTTTTTCCCTGTGTTTAATTGCTTGCTCTGCTTGTTGGTTCCTTTCTGTTGGTGTTCTTGAAGTTGCAGTCTGTTTTATCTCTTTCTAGTATATCTTTTAGTGCTCTTTTTAGGATTGGTTTGGCGCTCATGAATTTCTTCAGTTGTTCTTTATCATAAAAATATTTTATTTCTCCATTAAATTTGAAGGATAATTTAGCAGGACACATCAATCTGGGTTGGAAATTGTTTTCTTTCAGTACCTGAAACACTTCACTTCAAGCTCTTCTTGCCTTGATGGTTTGTGTTCAGAAGTCTGTCATGATTCTGATAGGTTTTTCCTTTATAGGTGATCTATTTCTTTTCTCTAACAGCTTTTAATATTCTGAGCTTTTGTTGAGTTTCTGGGATGTTGATCACTATATGTCTGGGGGTAGATTTATTTTGGTTGTGATTAACTGGAGTTCTATATGCTTCATTTATTTGGATGTCCTATTCTTTTACCATGCCTGGGAAATTTTCTGCTGTTATTTCTGCAAACAGTGTTTTTATGTCATTTGTGTTGACATCTGCTGTTTCATTAATACATATTAATCTGACATTGTTTCTCTTTGCTTCATCTTGCAGTTGTTAAACTGTTATTTCCTGGTTCCTTGTTGTTTTTAAGAGATCCCTCCTTTCACTTTTATTAGTGGCAATGCTGTCTTCAAGGTCTGAAAGTCTATCTTCAGCTTCATGCAGGCGGTTTTGCAAGCTTTCAATGGAATTTTTAATTTCCTAGATATCTGTTTGAAAGTGTTTCATACATTCTAGTTCTTTTCTATATTGTTCACTGAAGGTTTCTATGAGTTGTCTATGCTCTTCTATTTTCTTGTCAATGTCATCTTTGGATATGCTGAACATTTCTTTCATTATTGTTGTCATTTTTTTTTTTTTCACTTGAGACATTATTTCTGATCCAATGTCTTCTATGGCCTGATGGAGTTGTTTCTTTACTTCAGTTGCTATTGTTTCAGAAATTTCAGGCGTATGACTTCCAAGCTCTTCTGTGTTGATGTCTCCTGGACTTGTTTTGGCTGGTTTGGAGATTGCATTTTGCTCCTTCATTTTGTCATTTTTGAAAATCCCAAGGCTCCCTGGAGTGCAGCCTCGCTCTCCTAATTGTATGTGAGTGGCAGGGCAAGAGCCTGAAGATTCACACTGCTCAGTGCAGCCCCTGTGCTGGTGAGTGTTGACAAGGTGGGGTCCCAGATACTCCCGACCTTTTTTCCATTCAGTTGGATCCCAGGCATGTGTGGGAAGGGGTGGGAAGGCTCGCCAGCATTTCTGAGAATGTCCGGTGTTTGGCCCAGCTTCCATAAGAGTGGTGGGGTGCAGCTCATGTTCACAAGGCTTCAGATGCTGCCCAGGACAGAGCCTGCTTCCCACACTGAAAGGGGAGGGGTGTGGGTGAACTCCCTGAGTCCTCTGACTCTGTCCAGGTTTCAGCCGAGCTCCTGGGAGCGGGGGTGGTGGGGGTGGTATGAGTTGTTCTTGCAGTAACCACCAAGGCCCGAGAAGTTGTCCATGGATCCACGTGCCTCACACCCTAGTCAGAGAGGCGCAAGAGTGGCTCATTGGGGTTCGAAAAGGTGTCTGAAATTCCACCTAGCTCTGGCAGACACACTAAGGGTGTGGTGAGTAGCCACCAGGGCCACAGAGGTTGCCCGAGGTTTCGCCTGCCTTGCACGCTGGTCAGGGAGGCAAAGCCACAACTCACTGGGCTTCCTGAAGATGTCTGGGGTTCAGCCCAGCTCTGGCAGACACACCATGGGTGTGGGGGATTGCCACTGAGGCCCCAGAGGGTGCCTGAGATTCCTGAAGATGTCCAGTTCCACTGGCTCATTTTTAAACTGGATAATTTTTTATTGTTGAGTTTATTATTTCCTTATCAACTCTCAATATTTATCCCTTGTCAAGTGAATTGATTACAAATTCTTTTCTCACTCTGTAGGTTATCTCGTCACTCTGTTCCTTCTTTTCTTAGCTGTGCAGAACCTTCTTAATGGACATGATTTTATTTCCATATTTTTTCTTTTGTACTCTATACTTTTGGAGTCTTATCCAGAAAATCATTGCCTATGTTGATGCTTGAAAGTATGTTCTTTAGGTTTTCTTCTAGTTTTTTTATGGCTTTAAATTTCACATGTAAGACTTTTATACATTTTTAGTTTATTTTAGTAGAATTTAAGAGAGCATTCACATTTTAATTTTCTGCATTGGTATCCAGTTTTCGTAGCATCACTTATTGAAGAGGCTTCCCTTTCTCTAGTGTATGCTGTCTGCAACTTTGTCAAAGATCACTCGGTCGTAGACACACAGATGTGCTGGCAGTATCTCCCTTCATATCTCTTGGTATGTGGGCTGATTTCTGTTGTCATTGCTATGCCACCATCATGCTGCCTTTCTTTATGAATTTAATGACTGTGCCTCTTATGAAGCAACAAATTGCACTAGTGTCCTTCCTTCCACAGTCCGGCTTGAACATTTGAAAGGGGACAACAAAAGCCTGAAGAGTTTACCTGTGTAAAAGCAGCTCAGTGTAAAACCACAGAAAAGGTCGATTCTCAGCACTTTCTTTTGTTCTTTTTCCATAGTGGCAAAAGCCTCCTAATTATTTACAATGCAGTGAGATACTGGCAAACTCTTTAGAGTTCGTAGAAGTTATTGTTTAGGGTTAAATATTCACACAGTCACACTACATGGTTCTCTTGAAGGTCTTCTGAGACAAGAAGCTGCCCCTCTGGCTCCCCAGGTGACCCCCCAAGACCCTTGCTCTCCCCGGAGAGTTGTGTGGGAAAGTGTCCTCTGGATGCAAACGTGCAGAAGCTAGGGTCTCATCTTCAGAGGTTCTTGCCATGGGGCCCAGAGTAGCCCCACAGTCCACTTTTAGATACTTGGACATCCACAAACATAAATTCTCAAATTCCAGTGCACCTCTTCAGGGCCTTTGGCCTTTGCGCTTACACTAGCATTCAATATTAAGTACTCATCTTGTCATCCAAGATCACTCTTCAGATGCCCTCCTCTGTGGTTGGTATATATTATTTTTTCTGTTTTCCATTAGGATGCTTCTTCTTCATTGATCATGCATGCCATGGCCCTCACAGACGGCTGTTTGTCCAAATAAGAAGGTGATCAGGTGAGAAGCCTAGTCAGGACACCCCAATACAGCTCTAGTCAGGGCACCCTAATACAGACCCCAGTCAGGGGACCCTAATACAAACCCCAGACAGGACACCGCAATACAGATTCCAGTTAGGACACTCCGGTAAGGACCCTGGCACTCCTTTAGCCCCAGTTCAGGAACCTGTATGGGACTGTGCTCCATAATTATAAAAATTACATGTAGCTATTACCAGGAGATGAATAAATAAATATATACTTCATCAGTGTATAATATTTTGTCCAAAATAATTCAAACTAAAACCTGTCATCAGGGCCAGGGATTTAGGTCAATGGCACAGCACCTGCTTGGCAAGTATGAGGTCCTGAGTTCAATTCCCAATATATCCCTCCAAAAATAAATAAAATAAAATAAAATAAAATAAATAAAAATAAAATCTGTCAGCGTTAATATTTATTGTTTTTAATAGTGAGTGAATTCAGTTTTGAGGGTTTTTTTTTGTCCTTTAGCTCAGTTATTTCTCTTCTAAGTAATTTAGGACTTGTAAATTGTTAAAAGCACTAATCATGGTGTAAAAACCAACAGAAAAAATCACAAGTTATTAGCAAAAATAGCGGCATCTGAAGCTATTATCTTCATTATGCACTTTTAAAGAGAGAAGTAATGTGATTATTTTCTTAAAATCCATTTTTACTTTTATATTTTTGGTCTAATTCCACTATTTCCTTCACCCAACTCCATCTGGAGGGATTCAGAAGTTAGTTAATGTAAATATTTTAGTTTCATGAGGAAGGTATGTATGTGTATGCTGTAGATTGAATGAGTGATTTTTTTTTAGCTTCTGGGTTAAGAATTTGGGAATTGTCATAATTTCTGAGAAACAAATGAGTGGCATCACTTCTAATATGAACAGAAATTCTCACTGTCTGGATACATTTTCCCTGGATTCTTTTTTTGTGTAATTCAGGTGCTAAATTCATTTGCTCATAATTATTTTTCTTGAACCATGAAAGCAATTGGCTTGACTAGAAGTGTTTTTCTCTTAGAACCTTCTAGGAGTCTGTAATGATTTGATTCTGACCATGAAGTAACTCGCAAAATGGCTAATGACAAAATCTGAAAAACAATGGTTGTATATAACGCCAAAGGATCCCTGCGAGCTTTAATTAAAATGGAACTATTTCACTTCACCATTGTGCAGCCTTTGACATGCCTGGGAGTGCTTTTGGCTTTGAAATGCTTTCTTTGCTAAGTTGGAGTTTTTCTGGATTTTTTTTTGAAAGGAAAGAAAGGAAGGGGGAAAAAGTTGAACTACCACATTGCTCACATTGCTTTGCCAGACTTTCTTCTTCCTATATTTTACAAATAGATCTGTGCCCCTCAAACGATTCAATTTCTTTATCAAAATCAGGTGTTCTACGAGGAGAAAGATTAAAACTAGATACCTACATGCTTTGTCTATTTATGCAGCCACCAGCCCACCCAGCCACCCCTTCTGGGCTCCACACTTTCATGTATGTCTTCAGAAAACAGGAAGACAGTCAATCTCCTGTTCCTTTCAATGCAATTACTCTTAGGGAGAGTCAGATTGCACGAAGACCCACAAGGAAAAGTAGAGGGATGAAAAGCCAGCTTTGCATTTTCAGACCTGAAACAGATCTAATTCAGCTTGAATTCTGAGAAAAGGCTCATCCCGGTCATTATCTGAAAAGTCTTTATTCTGCTTCCACATGTGCTGTTCAAAGTTATTTTGAAATGAGAGCTTGCTGGATGATTTTAGTTATTCATAAAGAGCTATGACTTCTTTGAAATGAAGAATTTGTGGAGAAGTGAATAAAAGAATATTTGACTGTCCACAACCACTTAAAAAGACAAAATCTTTTCAAACAGTATATCAAGTTATTTTATTCCAATTGTTTCCAACAAAAAAAATCACATGGATTTCATCATTAAGGCTGCTCCTGTCAACCACTGTAATATTTAAAAGAAGAACATATTTGAGACTACTTAAGCAGTCTACCTAGTCAATATTGGTAGAAAGTGAAGTGCTTTTTATTTTACTAGTACAAACATAAAGTACTCATCAAATGCTTTCAAGAAAAATTAAGCATGACAATTTTTGACTGTCTTGTATTTATTTTTCATTTTTGCATTAGTAATTTTCTTTTTACATTATACCTTTCAGATTTCTAAAATATACATGAGAGACTGCCTCGAGAATATGAAGAGTAGACAACCCATTAAATTAAGGGTTTACACATTTCACATGTGTAAATCAAATGAATCTAAAGTCTGAAGTCCACTGTCTTCACCTATCTTTCCCTCTTCACATGGGACCACAGCAAGGAAGGGGACCGCCACACCAAGTGTCAGTGAGCTTCAAGGCAGAGACAGGATGGGAAGCAGGGAGAGAACGAAATGGAGATTGGAAGGTAGATTTACTAAAGTCTCCCTTAACCACCTTGTTTCCTAACATGCTGTGCAGGTTTTCCGCGGATTCAGCAAGACTTTAGTTACTGTTGCACAAGTTCATATGAACAAGTTCATCGGTGCAATGTGATGAGCTTCCCAGAAACGTGATGAGTGTACTAGAAACGGAGTAGGCCAGTGGATGCACCTCATTCATCATGGGGTTACATCCAGAGCGACCCATGACACCTCGAGAGTATCACACATGGGAAACGCACTACACCCAACCTGCTGGCCATGTTGCTTAGAGACTTACTGCTTCTCTACAGAGCATCCGTCATGGCTCACAATTCACAATCACGGGGCCAGCAAGAGGCAGTGGACAGGAGCCCTGCCATCAAGATTCAAATTCCAGTGCCAAAGCTGAGTTCTCCTGACTGGCACAATGGTTGCACCACTATAAAGTCAGAGAATCATGACTAATCTCCCAATCCTGAGAGAGGGATCATCCACAATCAGGCATGTCTTAGAATTGCAAGCTTCTTATCTTCTCTTCTAATTCTCATGGGTTCCAATTTACTGTAACGATTCAACACACTTTAGCTTTGCCTTGTGTTACTTAATAAAATTTAGTCATTTTAACCAAGTCAAGAAAAGAAAGTTCCAGATAATTGTCCTGAGGGCCCAGGAGGTCATCTTCGGGTCACCCTGGTTCTGATTTGCTCTGTCCCACCCTGGCATAGGGATGCTACTAGCTGTGTTGGGAGGTTGTTCTGAGGGTCACACCTACCAAAAAGCACGGGGATCTCTATTGTGGATCGTTTCCAAGGGTTTGAAGAAGGTAAGTCATTCTTTCAAAAGTTATAGGCTATGGTATAATTTCTGTTACTGTACTTCAAATTTAAAGTGTAACAAAAATAACCTTTTTCCTTGTTTAATGGCAAATTTCTCTCCAGAAGAAATTCGTATTGGTATAAATTTTGGCAAGTAAGTATAAATTTCAACAGGTAAAACTTCTCCATTCTGTGATCTGCACAAGAGTATTTTAAAAATACTAATAAAATTTCAACCAATTAATTAAATCAACAGAAACTTTCAGTTTCTGTGTAAACATCTCTTCATAACTCAATATTCAAAGCCATTTCCCCCTCACACTGTCAATTTTCAGAAGGCAAAAAAATTAAAATTTCTTCACACAAGTCTCCCTATGTAGAAATACTAGAAATTTTAGAGTAAATTCAGAATTAGCAACTCAGAGGTCATGCTTGCAAATTTTCTTTTAAAAATTTTGCCATTTACGTATTTGTTACTTAGCTTGAGCTTTATGAATGAATGAGTAAGATTCTTCATAAATTTTTCTATCACAATGTTTTGGCTCCATAGTTCTTCAAAGTAGACAAAAAACGCAGAATTTACAATGCTATGGAAATGATCCTTTTGTTCTATTAGCGGTTTTTCTTTGTGAGAAAATCTCTCCTTTGTCATTTCTTGGCAGTTAGTATTGGAGAAAGTATACATTTCTTATTCTGTAAAAATCTAGTTCCAGAATTCATACAATCAAAACAGTACTTATTACATAGTTAACTGAATGTTTTTAAAAGTTGTTTTCCGAAATAATCTAATGCCCAGCAGTACCACAGTGCCTCTCTGGGCCATAATATGGTGAGTTACTAAGTTTCCAAATCAGGTCTCCAGGCAGTCTTTTCTTCAGTGCCCACAACTGTACAATATGTTAGCCCCCTGCATTCAAACCTCCTAGTTCTTGCTGTCTACACGTTTCTTCTTTCTTTGGCTCCTAATCTGGTACTATAGGTCTTTTTTCATGAGTCATTCTGTTTTTCCAACATTTCTTTGTGTGTTTTGCACCTTGTATCGTGGTTTACAAAGCTGTATAAGCCCCCTGAATTGTAACTGTACTTTTCTGCTGCTGCTGAGAAGCTGCAAGAATCAATGAGTTTCAGTGTCCTATGCAGAACCATTCCAAAATTAAGTGAAATGACAAGAAAGTAACCTGTGAGTCCAGACTTACACCTGAGTGTATTGTGCATCCTCAGTTCCTTAAAGGATGTGAGCTTTCAGGTACAGACCTATCACATATAAACCACGCCATCCTGTGGAAATTCATGTGGTTGACGTGCAGCTTTGACCTACTTGCTCAGCCTGGGAGTCACACAGGAAGAAGGGCAACTATACTGTGAGGGACCAGAGCTGAGGTCCGGCAAATCAGAACCTTTGATGACAGGAATCAGAAATTACAGTGTCCCCCGGAATAGTGATGCTATCAAAATAAATACCCAGAACACAGCAAATATTCCAAAGTCACAGGAAGTGAGAAGCGCAGCCATAACTTATGTAATTTACTGATGGTGGAAGTCAACACTGTCTTGGGGGAAACAATGTCAGCTAAGTCACCCTGGGGTCTTCCGGCAGGCTAACCACTGAATTGGACTTTTCTATTTAAGTACAAGCATGGGAAACTTGATTTCTGCAATAGTTTTAGATACCCATCTTGCCACTTCCTGATAATGTAGCTGTAAGGTAATCATTTGTATTATTTTAAATTGAGTAATCAAATTGGCATTGAGTTTTTTACAAGTAAAAATTTGATTTAAGATACACCTTTTAAGTAAAACCTAAATATAAGTTTATACATTATGTATGTTGATAGACAATGGAAGATAGATAGATAGGTAGATAGATAGATGGATGATAGATAGACAGATGATAGATGATGGCTAGTTATTAGACAGATGATAAATAAATAGAAAGATAGATGATAGACAGATGTTAGATAGATGATAGCTAGCTAGCTAGATAGATAGACAGACAGACAGACCGACAGATAGATAATATACCACAATTGAGAAGATGAGAGCTAAACACCTTTCCCCTACCACGACCTTGGGCATCGACTGTTCTTTAAAAGGGAAATTTGTGAATGAGTTAATAAGTGTCAACTTTTAATTGTCACAAAATGAACCCACCCATTGATTCATCCACCTGTCTTGTGTAGAGTAACGTAGGGGTTCACTCCTAGGTCAGGTTAATTAGATTTTTCTGCTTCTAGACACTGTAAGACATCCACTTGGTCTTGTTGGAGTGGGATGAAAGGAAAGAACCTGTGAAGAATTTTGTGCAGAGTCTGATGTATGCGTCATCAACCTCTGAACATTAGCAATGGTTTTTTACTTTTAGCAGGACACTTACCCTGCAGAGCACTGTGTGATAGCAGACAGAGAACTTTGAGGTAAGAGAGAGATGTTGTATAAGCTAGGTGTTCTTCCTTTTAAATTCCAGCTTTATTGCTTCAATAATTTATCACAGGAGAACATCAAAAAGGACAACAGATAGAAGTTTTAAGGGTCTCCCCTCTTATAGGATTTGTCCTGTCCTTCACCAATTTTTTTCAAGCCCTACAGTTCTAGTCATAGAAAATCTTGGGCACTACTGAGTGCAGTTTTGGAAGGTAGCTATTTCTGAGCCTTCAAAACCTTTCGAAAGGCATTGAAATTGTCATTTCAGAAAAAGGAAAGGAAGGAAGGGAAAAGGGAGAGAAATGCAAGTTAGCTATACTATTTGTGTCTCTTAGTTCATTGAAAAGGAAGGTCCGTGCTAATATTGACTGGAGAATTTTTATGCTCATGTCTTGTACTCTGAGTAACTACTTTGAATATGATAAAATGCAATGTATTAACTCTTGCTACTCTCTTATTATTGTGTCATGAAGTTCTGTTTTACCTTTTTTCCATAAAATATAAAAGGAAGTATCATTCCAGTGTGTTCCTGAATGAGTCGCTAGTATTTAAGCTAATGTACAAACAATTTGTTATTTTAGAGTTCTTTGGGGATCAAGAAATGACCATGGGTGAATTATCAGTGGACTTAACAGAGCTGGAAACAATTCCTGCGCAGTCAGTTGTTGCGGTGTTCTTTCCAGAACTCACAAGGAAGACCAGGGTCACAACTCCAGGCCCTGTGGCCAGGTGGGCAGTAACTGAAAGGACAGAGAGGGTCCACTGCCATCATCCAGAGTGGACAGAGACAGGAGCGGCAGACAGGGAGAGAGTAGAGCCACGGGCTGGGTTGAGAAGATGAGAGCTGAACAGCTTTCCCCTACCGCGACCCTGGGCATTGACTGTTCTTTGAAAGATAAGCCAACTATTGGGTGCATTTGCATCCCACCTGTGGAGTTTGCACATGACCCGCTGTTAGTGAATAGCATGACAGTTCGCAGAAAGTATGTCCAGGTAAAGGCAGTGAGTGAATTACCCATTGTAGATTTCCAAACATATGTATGAGTGTTAAATATCTTGCAAATGGAAATTGGAATTTACAAGAATATATCTTAAAATATGATGACAGTGTACTCCAGCTGTGGTTTGCGTAGGTGTTCTCCAAAGGTCATGTGTTAGAGCAGGAGAGTGGTCCAGGTCTGCTGCCTGTTAGGACCTGGGGCCATAGCAGGTGACAGTGACATGGTACAGTGCCAGTCAAGGGGAGCTTCCCCTGCATCTCCAGCCATGTGGCTTGCATCACTGCCGAAGCTCTGTCTAGTGTCAGACCAGTGGGTTTGATTCTACAGGAGCACAGATCCTGCCGGGAACTGTGCATGTGAGGGATCCCAGGTCCACACTTCTAATGAGAATCTAATGTAATAAAAATGCACTGCATGGTGCAGTGATAATAGATATAAAGTGCAGAATAAATGCAACATGGTTGAATCATCCTGAAACCACCCCCAACCTTGCCCATGGAAAAACTGACTCCCACAAAACCGGGCCCTGCTGCTGAACAGTTTGGTGTCCTCGAGGTTAAAGGCTTGGTCACTGTCCCATGGCGCTACTGAGAGGAAGTGGAAATTGTAAGAGGCTGGGCTTGCAGGGAGATTGCCCAGTCACTGAGAGCTGTCCTCAAAGGGGAAAAGGGGTCCTGATCTCCTCTCCTCCTGTCTTCCACGCCCAGGCATGAGTGAGCACTTGGCACTACCTCATGTCCTTGAGAGGAGGGACAAAGCTGGGCACCATTCGGTCAGCCCCGGAGTCACTAAAACTACGAGCCAAAATAAAACTGTTTATAATCTCAGCTGATTGCTACAGAGAGGGAATAGCACTTCTACATGGAAGTTTTCGGTTTTCTATATCCAAATATTTACACCTGTATAAAAACTATCTATCATTTATCTCTCTAGCTGTCTATTGTCTGTCTGTCTGCCTGTCTATCTACCTATCTATCTATGGAAATGCATACACAAGAATTCTATAAAGTCACGCATAACTAATCACAATCCTTGTCTATGAGTTAGGGCTTGCAACTCACCCCATTTATTTTGTTTTTCTCTTTTTGCTTCTCAAATTTTTCTAAGTGCATCAATACTGGTTTTAATTTTTAAACACTTAATGATATTATCTGAAAATATAAGAATATAATCACTATTTTCCTCCAAATTAATAAACAGATACAAAAGAGTATTTTCTCAAGATTCTTAAGCTTCTCCATGTAGCAAACTTTTACACCTGAGATCTTTGAAAGCAGGGATAGGTCGCTCTTCCAAGTAACACTTGTGGGTATAAATAAGTATTTTGTTTAGTTGCCCAGAAGGTACTCAACCCAGTGAAAATGACACCCAATAAACCAGTAATTACATAACTTTTAGACAAATACTGAGACAGGTGTGTGGGAAGCCCTCTGTCTGGGCTGGGCTTTCCGTAGCTCCCAGGCTGGGCTGCACCCTCTGGCTTCCTGATCATTGCATCCATCAGCCTGGCTTTTGCAAGAGTTCCTGCTTGCACTTCCACGAAGGCTAACCTGGCTTCAGCTGTTGCACTCAGCATAAAAGTTCCTTTCTCAAAGGAATCTTTCCCTGGGTCTCCTAATTAAAGTATTTTTTAACCTTTTCTCAAATCTGAAATTGTGAATTTCTCTTTTTCTGCTCCTTTTCTTTTTATTGGTCTGCTCACCGAGAACGCAGATTACCAGAAGGGAGAAACGGGTTGAGTAAGTCTCTTATGTACCACTCTGTCTCAGTCAATGACTGAGAGACAAATCACCGGATTAGAGAGGAATTTATTTTCTTCTAACCCACCTGCTAACTGATTGAAAATTAAACCTGGGGTGAGCTTGAAATCTTTCATAAGGCTGGAGGTATCTACAAATTGTCAGCAGAGCCTTGGCCTAAGGAAATTCTTTTTTTAAATACGTGTTATCGCAGAGGTCCTGGTGTTCTATGACTTGCTTAGTTGTGTTAAACTAATTGGGGGCAAACTTGCAGAGGGTAAACTACATTTAATGGAAGTTAAGATGCTCCATCCAGTGGACCATGGTCAGTGCTCTCTGTCCTGCTGCAGACCTTCCCTCCTCACGACGTACCCCTAAATATCCAAATTTGAACTCAATTCCTAACTCTAGCATACACATTTATTTATGCTATATAAAACTTATATTGCATAAACCATAACATTTATAAAAGCCTTATTGACTATTTCATTAAGCCATTTAATGTTCAAAATGAAGACTGATTTGATAAACATGTGACAATTTATTTTGTATGATCTGATCATCTCTCTCAATGCTTCTAGAAATTACATGCATTATTTCAGAGGACGATAAGGAATCATCCTCGACCTCCACCCTGTGAATACATAAATATTTTCTTCTTAAATTGTCTTAATTTGAGCATAATGCTAGGATGTGTACACTGTCCCATAAATATGTACTAATTAACCATAACACTACTACCTATGCTTTAGAAGGACACAAGTATCATGTAAATATGGGGTGGTGTCATGCTCACTTAAACATGGGCCACAAAGTATATATATGTTTTCATCCTGGTAGTGATTATGATGGCAATCCTTTGGCCTTATCTCTAGGTGAAGGAACAATCATGGTGACATCTCAATTGCATGCAGGATAATCAATATTAGTATGAATGAGGTGCTGTTACTCAGAGATGTTCCAGAGGTTTATTTTATCTTAAAATTAGTTCTGATTAAAATAATGAGTGTTTTAAAAGAAATTCCAATTCTAAAAACAAATCTAACACAAAAACAATAATATTGAATTCTTCTGTAACAGCACTGGAGCTCAGCTAAAACAGTGTTCCTACGTGTTTGGACAGAAAACAGCACTTCAGTTTATAAATAATGTTTTTATTTAGATAATCTTGAATTAAAAGGAAACCTTTGGCCTTGCTAGCAATTAAACAGCAGTGCTTTACACTAGTCTCATTCTAAACATGCAGACAGAGAAATCACTTTGCAGATAAAACTATACACAAGCTGCAGTGTTTTGGTCCATTAGGGAGAAAAACACCTGCAAAGCATTTTCTCCCCCACTTAGGGCTGTTGTAGTGGGCTGAAGTGTGATAACACTCCTGTCCCCATATGGGAACCAGAGATTAGTCCCAGCAGCAACATCCAACACACTCTGCTACCTGTGAGCAATTGAGTTCCCCGTGCGTAGCTGGTGTGGAGAGCTGGGGTGAGAGGCACTTGAAAGGACTGGCCACATGGGGCACAGAGAGAGGGGCACTCTCACGGCCGATACACCAAGCACTTATTTGTCTCGTACAGGGGTAGAAGAAAAGTCACCTCTCAGAGTGGCCCTGTTCAAGTGAACACAGCTGGTGGAGCTGGCCGGTGGGAACCCCATGGAGTGGGGGCCCAGTGTCCTAAAGGCAGGAGAACTGTCACCAGCCACACTTGAGAAAGGGGGAGGGAGGTTTAAACCTTCTCAGCCTTAAGGCACAGTGATCTGGGAATGCATACTTCTACCTCTTCCCATGTGGGGGTTTCTGCTCTTCACCCTCAGAATCATGAGCAGTTGTCTTTTCACTGGGCTGGAAACTGCTAAAGCAGAGCTGTTGTGAATGTCCTCCCTGCGATGCCAAGTGGGCATGGACCGCATGGAGGGCGGGATGCCTGAGGTCTGATCCCAGTGCATGGTGTCCTGATAGCTGGGAGGTCGCTCAGAGGGACCACATGACAGCCACTGTGCGGCCCGCTGCAACGTCCTTGCAGGGCGGGTGGCAGACCCTTGAACCGCAGGTGTCTAAAGCTGTGAAACTGTGGCTTTCTTTAAAAAATAAAAAAAGAAATCATAAGATTGGATTGTGCTTAACTTTAAATGTGCATTAGGAATGAATTTGCTTAATTATAAGGGAATTGGGACGCATGTTTCAAGCACAATGGATAGCACTCTGCTGCGGCACTTTGCACACACACCGCAGACCCATCCTACGAGCTCCTCCTCTTCACCACTGACACACACACTCTCCAGAGCACATCCGTCCAAGACAGCGCACAGCCTACTAAATTCCTGTATACAGTTAGCAGGGATCTTTCTCACATTCTTCCCTAATCAGGTTCTTCTTCTCTTACCTGCAATCTTCCAGTATTTTCCAGTAGCTTTTGCACTTACCAATTGAAAATATGAACTCAAGTGAATGGTTTGTCATTAGGTCCCTTCCTACTTCAGTGGCCCCATATTTTGTTTTTTCATCTATTCCTTTTCAAGTCGTCTCTGCAGGAGTTCAGCTATAAGTACTGTGTAAAGTCCTTTCACCCACTGTTCTTTAATATTTCTATGTTTCTATATGTACTCAGTGTCTCACCAAACCATTCTCTTCAACCTTAGCTGCAGAAAGATAAAGAGAAGCATCAGGATCTGCACGAGGATCACCAGTTTAGTTGTTCAGAGCTAAGGCATGAGCATGTGCTGCTATATAAACCTCCTGGATGCTCATGTTCATTTACGGCTACCACTCTCTAAATATTTATACCTCCAACTTCACCTGTAGAGTATCGGTCATTCCTTCTACCCCAGCTTCCCCTCAGTCCATTCTAGAATATTCTCTGTGATGCTTCTATGTCTTTCTCTGTACATAGCTCCTGTGGCTCTAATATACTTATTTCAGTCATGTTTCCTATGTCTGCTCTCTACTATAATATGAAGTTTTGTCTTCTACCTAACACTTGTAAATTTTTCAGCTAAATAAATGAAGATTTTAAAAGTGAGTTCCATAAACGTTTTGGAAAGAATCCTGTGTATCAGACTTCTGTTGCCTAGGCATAGGTACTGTCCCTATGCTTTGAGGCTTATACCCTAGCAGGAAACACAGCAATGTAACCAAAGAGTTACACAACCAACTGTGTAGCAGCAATATAAGGTGTAAAATGGACAAAATAATTTGAGGAGGTCAATATAGGCTTCCATAACCATTTAATCCCATGTTTATAACTCGAAGATGAGTAGGATTTTCCCTGATTCAGAACAAAAGTGTTCCTGAATAGGCAGTAGGAATAGGACACTGTCATCCTATAGCATATTTGTGGTGACTTGAGAGCACTGGAAGAGGAGACCACCTGCCTAAGCAAGGAACAAGTGCAGGCAGCCTTGGGGACTACATTAAAGGCCACTGAATTTCACCCAGAATAGAACAACCATGTATCAGTCAGGCCTCCTTCAGAAAGACAGAAACGATGTGAATGCTTCAAACCAAGTGGATTTTATGATGAGACCAGATGACATGGGAGACAGAAAAATTTAAGAACCAGAAAGAGGAGAGTGAGTCCTCTATATGCTTGGTACAGCTGGAAGAAACTCTGACCACTGGGCTGCAGGGTTACAGGGAGAAAGTGGTGGGCAGATCTTCGGGTGCAAATGTAAAGCATATGTGGCTGGTCTTCCTGGAGATGATGAGCCACAGAGGAGGTGCCCATTGGCTGTAAGCTGCAGGCACAGCTGGAAGACTGTATCCACCCTTTCCACCTGCTGTGGAGCCAACTGGGAGCAAGAATGCTCAGAAAGTGGCTCTTGTGATAGAGTGGTGCAGGGAATGTTGGAAAGGGCCTTAGCACAGACCACACACATCAAAGAATGATAAGCATGGCTTTGTGCAGACGCGTCACGTCTGACTGAAATCGTCACGTGGTGTCAGATCATGCTGCCTGCGGAGGGAGCTGGTGGTGGAAGCACATGAGAGATGGCGGGGAGAGGAGGGAGGTTGGGCTGAGATAATGATGAAGAGACAGAGAGCAATGTACTTAAGAGACAGGTAGAACAGCAGGGAACATTTCATGAAGGGAGAGAAACCTGGACTTTGTTCTCTAAGTGACGAGGAATCCCTGCAGGCTTTGAGCACAGGAGACAGAAACAGGGCCATCCATTTGAGACAAATTGAACAGTAAGGTGCTCAAGACAGGGGAAACTGTTCAAAGGTTATTGCAATAGATTAAGCAGTAAGAACACTAATGTACAAAGGCAGACAACGAAACAAACCAAGAGCCCAAAAAATAACATCAAAGCCTGAAGTTGATTTTATT
Source organism: Chinchilla lanigera (assembly GCF_000276665.1). Classification (NCBI taxonomy): domain Eukaryota; kingdom Metazoa; phylum Chordata; class Mammalia; order Rodentia; family Chinchillidae; genus Chinchilla; species Chinchilla lanigera. The sequence goes on along the minus strand of NW_004955470.1, from coordinate 9,054,849 downwards.
CAGTTAAAGAATGAATACTGTAGCAAAATTGATTTCTTTTTTTTAGAAAAAGCCCTTCCCCATGTATTTTATTAATTTAATAATATCTGAACTCAAAAAAGTAATTTTATTAGCTTTCTTGTTTGAAAGCCCAGAATCAGCTGACATTTTACACAGAGGCTAGTTTGTTTGATTGATTTCAGTCTCAACTTAGATGAGCAAACTTCCAACACTAATGACTCTGTGATTAATTCCCAGTGTATTCACTCTGAGAGCATTTGTCAAAAGCCAGAAGTGTGCTTTTATTTTTAGTAACTGAGAAATAAAATCCCCAAATCATCCCTACAAAATTCCTCCTTTCAACCTAGATTTGAAGTAATATACAGCTGGCCAAGAAGAAATTTTCCAGAAGTCTACAAAGATCCTGCTATAGTTTATGCCAGAAACCAAGTCAACAAACATATAGAGTATGAGATCCCTACAATCATGTCAAATTTTATTTTATTAACTTCCTCATTTGATGCTAGAATCTTATGTATTCATTGCATTCAATTTTCATTTAACACATGCTTGAATGCCATAAGTCAGAGTTTGTGAGAGATTTTCATAATAAAGAAAAAAACAAGATAGACCAAAATACCTGCCCAGGGAGAGTCTTCATCCTATTTCTCAATTAATGTCAGGTGGGTGTGTTTAATGATTAAAAATCTTACAAATACTCCTCTTGATGGAGACCTCTCATGCTTACCATTTAAAATTTTAACACCCAAAGATATTTGAGATCACTTACTTAAACTTGATTTCTATACAAGAAACAGCATAATCTGTGAGGTAGGCAACATGATGGGATGTGTGTATTTCCTTTGTCCTTTCTGCTATACTTTCACTGAAATGTTGTTGATTTTATAAATGCATGTATGGCATGACTGTTCTTAACAAGAAAACAGCAAATGTTTTTGCCACTTATTCTAAATCATTTCTGGGTAACTGAAGCATGAACACACAAAATTATAGGGAGGAAGCATAGGATCACCTCTTTGTTATAGGATCACATTCTTAGTTTATTACAGTAGTTTCTAGTGCTGCATGAAAGAAGTTTGGAAATTTCCACTTTGACCGAATACCAAATCAAAAGCTAAACAAATGAAAAATCAAGTCTTCCCAGATTCATAAGAGAGCAGAAGGTACAGAGCAGAGTGCAACTGAACAACTGGAGACAGCGGGGTAGCAAGAGCTTGGAGACAAGCCAGAGCAGAGACCTAGGTCCGGAATCTGGTCCAGAAGCAACAGCCAGCACCTGCAGAGAAGCAAATTTAAGATTTTGCCCCAGAAACCATGGAAACGCCAGTGTGAAGTGACGTATTTCAAGTTTGGAGAGAAAAAGCCCAGCAGTCTAGAATTCTGTATCTTTTGAAGACATTCTTCCAATGCAATGGAGAAATAAAGACTGTTTTAGAAAAATACTAAAATCAGTGAAATTTTTTATCAGTAGATTTGCCTTACAAGAAATTTTAAAAGAAATTATTTATAAAGAAGGGAATGTATATAGGTAAAAAAACTCAGATTTTGTTTGTTTGTTTGTTTGTTTGTTTTCCAGTACTGGGAATCAAACTCATGACCTTGTGCTTGCCAGGCAGGCGCTGTGCCATTGAGCTAAATCCCCATCACTAAAACTCAGATTAATATATTAAAAAGAAGACTATCAGAGAAAATACAGGCCCTAAAACTCAGATTAATATATAAAGCAGGAGAGTATCAGAGAAAATGTAGCACAAATAAATAAAAATGGTTATTTTTATTTTTGATTGGCCTAATAAAACTTTATATAAAACAATAGCAATACTGAAACCACTTTTGTAGCAGTGTAATGTTATTTGAAATTAGACTTAGTTTACTTTTAAGTGCATATTGCAAACTCTAAGCCACAACCTAAGAAAAGTAAGAACAGCAATAAGATGAACATGCTGTGAAAGTAAAGAACATCAAGTCATATGAAATCCTCAACTGAAACTGCAAAAAACAGGAAAAACGTGGATGTTAAAAATTGAAGCAAAGTATAAGGACAGCAATAACAAGCAGTTAGAAAAATGACAGCAATTAATGCAACTATATCAATAATCACTTCAAATTTCAATTAAGAGATAGAGATTACCAGGTAAAAAATAGATCCAACTGTATGCTGTCTATAAGAAACTTACCTTAATAATAAAGACACATATAGATGCAAAGTAAATGGATGGAGGAAAAATAGATAATGCTGAAGTTAATGAAAAAAAAAAGCAGGATAGCTATATTAATTCAGAAAGATCAGACTTTAAAACAAGCAAAGGTATTTGGAAGAAATGAACTTATAACACAATAATGAATTGATTAATTTTCTAAGATGTCATAACAAACTCAAGCATATATACACCTGACAAAGAGGATTAAATTTTCTGAAGCAAAAACTAATAGAACTGCAGGGAGGAAAAAAAATTATACACTTTCAATTGGAGAGCCCAACACACTTCTTTCAGAAATAGACAGAACCAACAGACAGAAATTCAATGAAAATATTGTTGATCTCATCACCACCATAAATCAACTGGAAATATTACTGTCTATATGATATTTCATTGTCTTTTTAGCAAAGTCACATAGAGCATCCACAAGTTAGGCCATGTGCTGTGTCAGACCACAATGTAACAGAACTAATCAGTTGCAGAAAGATAACTGGAAAACTGAATATAAGTGGAGGTTAAACAAAACTTTCCTAAGTAATATGTCAGTGAAGAAATATTAAGAGAATATTTTAAAGTATTTAAGTAATATTTAAATATTTTAAATTTTAAAATATTTAAGTAAACAAAATTAAAACGTAGCCTATCAAAATCTGTGGAACATAGCAGAAATAATATTTAGAAGGATTTTTTTTATAATTGAGTGCACACATGAGAAGAAATCTGAAGGTAAAAATGTAAGCTTTTGCTTTATAAGACTAGAAAAATTACAAGCAAATTAACTTTAAAATAGGCAGAAGGAAATAAATGATAAGGATTAAAGCAAAAACTTGTGACACTAAAATCATGAAATCAGTGGAGATTATCAATAAAACCCAAACTGATTCTTTCAAAAGTTCAATAAAATAAATAAGCCTATAGTCAGAATAATTAAGACAAAAAGTGAAAAAACATAAATTACTAGTGTTATAAATGAAAGAGGAGACAGAACTACAGATCCTACGGATACTAAAATGATAATAAAGCAATGCAACAAGCAACTCTATGACCACAACTCTGTGGTAACTTAAATGAAATAGATCAATTTCTTGAAATACAGAGTCCACCAAAATTCACACAAGGAAAAGTTTCCATGGCATTTAAGAAAGAAATTACAGCAATTCCCTGCAGTCTCTCTAAAATAAAATAATTCATAATTCCTCCTGCAAGGCTGGCATCCTCCAACACCAAAACCAGACAAATAAATTATGGTAAAAGAAAACGACAGACTAATATGTCTCCTAGCCAAAGATGTAAACATCTGTAACATATACCAGCAAATTTAATACAATGTATAAAACATTGCATACACTAATCAAAGAGAATTTATCCCATGTATGCAAGACTGGCTCAACATTCAAGAATCAATGAATATAATTCATTACAACAACAGTATAAAAGTAAAAAATCAGTTGACCATGTCGATAACTGTAGAACAAACATTTGACAAAATCTAACACCTATTTATGGTAAAGAAAATTGTTATTGGAGTAGATGGTCTTTATCTTCATCTGGTAAAAAGCATGTATGACAAACAACAGCCAATGTCATACTAAATGGTCAAAATCAAAAAGTTTTCACTATAAAATCAGGAGCAAGAGAAGGATGTACACTATCACCACTCCTGTATAATGTAGTTCTGGAACAGAAAATTGCCAGGGCAATTAGACAAGAGAAAGAAAAAAAGGAATAAAGATAGGGAAAGAAGATATTAAATTATTATTTGCAGGTGACATGATACTCTACATACAAGACTCCAAAGACTTCTAGATTTAATAATCAAATTCAGTCATGTGGCTGGATACAAAGTCAACACTCAAAAATCAAAAAAAAGACACATTGAGAGAGGAATTAGGAAAACCACTCCTTTCAAAATAGCATAAAAAGGAAATACTTACAAATCAATCTTACAAAGGAAGTAAATGATCCTTGCATGCAAAACTATGTTATTTTGAAATAGGTGATCAAAGAGGATATCCAAAAAATACAAAGATATCCCTTGCTCTTGGTTAGGAAGAACCAACATAATGATAATAGCCATACTTCCAAAATTTTTATACAGATTTAATGCAGTCCCAATAAAAACATCAATAACATACCTCACAGAATTAGAGAAAACAATCCTAAAACTTATTTGGAAACAGAAGAGACATACAGTAGCAAAAATAATTCTGGGCAACAAAATCAAGCCAAGAAGCATTATGATACTTGACTTTAAAATATACTATAAAATTACTGTGAAAAAAACAGCATGCTACTGGCAAAAAACAAAACAAACAAACAAAAAAAAACAGACCTGAAGATCAGTGGAACAGATTAGAAGATGCAGAAACCACTCCACACATACTCAGCCACCTTATCTTTGACAAAGGAGCCAAGCACCTTCACTGGAAGAAAGACTCCTTAATAAATGGTGATGGAAAAACTGGCTTTCCAAATGCCAAAGACTAAAACTAGACAATGTCTCAGCAACAAACTAAGTTAAAAATGGATCCAAGATCTAAATACTAAATATAAAATGCTAAATCTACTGGAAGAGAGACTAGGAAGATATAGGTGGAGCCAAAGACTTTAGAAACAGAACCCTGAGTAAGGAAAAAATACTACAAAGTATCAACAACCAGGATATCACCCTATTAAAAACCTCTTATACAGCAAAATAAGTCATCAACAGAGTGAACAGATAACTCACAGAATGAAAAAAATAATTGCAAATTGTGCCTCAGACAAAAGACTAATATCTAGAGTATACAAAAAACTAAAAAAAAATCAGACCTCCCAAATTTAAAGACCTAGTCTAGACACGGGCAATGGGAATGAACAGACACTTCTCAGATGAAGAACTAGAAATGGCAAATAAATATATGGAAAAATGTTCAGCATCACTGGTCATTCCAAAGATGCAAATTTAAACAATGCTGAGATTCCATTTCACCCCAGAAAAAATGGCAATTATCAAGAAATCAAACAACAGCAAATGCTAGAGGTGCTGTAGGGAAAAAGGAACCCTTCTCCACTGTTTGGGGGAGTGTAGACTTGTGCAACCACTGTGAAAATCAGTATAGAAATTCCTGAAAAAACTAAAACTAGAGGTTCTATTTGACCCAGCTATTTTCCATCTTGGTATCTTCCCAAAAGAGTTAAAAATGTGATACCACAGCAATCTATGTACATCCATTGTTATAGCAGTACAGTTTGTAATAGCTAAATCATTGAAACAGCCCTAGTGCTCATGAACAGATCAATGGATAAGGAAAATTTTCTTTTTGGAACCGAGAATTCAACTCAGGACCTCATGCTTGCAATGCTGCGGTACTATACCCATGGCTCCGCAGATGTAGTTTTTATGTAATGAATTATTACCATATATAAAGAAGGATAAACGATACATTTCTTGGTAAGTGGATGCACCTGAGACCATACTGTTAAGTAAAATAAATTGGACACACATGTACATATCATATTATTTCTCTGGTGTGAGAAATCAAAAGTATAAATAAGGACCAAAATGTATACTAGCCATTGTGAAATAGGAAGAAAATGCTTAAATGGGAAGGGGAGCTGGGGAGGAGTAGCGGGTAGCAGAAGAAGGGGAAAAAAGGGAAAAATGGAAACAAACTTTTATTTATTTATTTTTTTTATTTTAAGGATAAAAGGAGGGAAACATTAACAGACATACAACATTTTACAACATATCACAAGCACAATACAGACAATACAGAGTTCCAAACAAAGTGGTAGGGAATTAACAATGGTGGTTGTATTACATATTGATATCTTCAAAGTGGCTTCTCATGAAAACAGATATAGACATGCAATACTGGTCAACCAAAGACTCATTGACAGTTTCTTTCAGCATAGAAACAGCAGATAGAAGAACAACCATGTTATCTATCCTGTATATACATACATACAAAATTTCTCCTTCTTTCGGAAACAAACTTTTACAAAAAAGGGAGGGGGAAGAGGGGCTGGAGGAAGGGAAGGGGACCGGGACAAAAGAACTAAGATAGATCATGTACAAGGACAAATTCTCTATGATGAATGTGATCATTATGCATATCTAAAATGTACCAGCAAACTTAATTAATTAAAAAATAAAATCTTTTTGGTCTAATGAACACTGTAGATACCTACAACTGACATCATAGTTAATCAAAAAAAAAAAAAATTTGAAGCTTTCTCACTGAACCTCGGACCTGGGCTGTGCTGAAGCCTTTTCAGATCAGCAACAGTACAAGTTTTTTTCCTCTTATAACTTCTTTTTAATATCTTATTAGCAGTACTGACTAGTACAAGATGGTGAGAAAAAAAAATAGGGATATGACTTGGAAAGCAAGAAATAAAACAATTTGTCCATAGGTGACATGATTTTCTAGAAAAAGAACATTAATAAACTCCTTAACCTAATAAGGAATTATAGCCAGGATGTAGGGCAGAAGGTAAAGATGCAAACCTCTATCTAGTTCTTCTGTTTCAGCAATGAACAGGTGAAAAAAATCGCAACATGTACAGTAGCCCTCCTTCAAAAACTGAAATGCTTAGGTATAAATCAAACAAAATATGTAGAAATATATATGTAGGGAAATCAAATTGTTGATTTCTGAGCCAAAGGAAGCTCCAAAATGTTCATGAATGACATTAAATAAGATAATAGATGTCCGTGGATGGAAAGACTCAGTACTGTCTAAATGTCAGTTCTTCCCAGTTTGATTTACATTTTAAGTGTATGCTGTGCAATCTCAATTAAAGCCATTTTTTTGGTAAATATTGACAAAATAATTCTAAACTTTATATATAGAGAGACAAAAGGCCAAGAATAGCCACCCAGAAGTGAAGAAGAAATAGAACCTGAAGGCGTCAAAGTATTGACTTCAAGACTTACCATAAAGCTGTAGTAATCTCAATACCCTGGGATGGGCCAAGGAAAAGATACATACACAAATGGAGCAGTGTGAGGAATCAAGAAGTAGGCCCTCAGCAACACAGTCAATTCACCTTTGAGAAAAGAAGAAAAAGAAGATATAGAGGAGAAAAGATACTCTTGCCAAGAAATGATGTGCAAACAGAAATTCACATGCAAAAACATGAATCTAGATCCCAACCTTCCTTCAGAAGAATTAACTCAAAGGGGTCCTGAGACCAAAGTGAAAACGGACAACACAAAGCTCCTAAAAGGTACTCAGGAGGAGGCCCAGAGGACCTTGGCTATGCTGATGCCTTTTCAGATACAGGAAAACCAAGGTCCATGAAAGAAATTGACACACAGACCCTGTGGATGACAATATCAAAAGAATGAAAAAAAGTTCCTACTCCTGGACAAAATACTTGCAGATGACATGCATGAAAAGGGACAGTTAACTAAAACGTCCATAGAATTCTTAAAGTTTTACAATTTTTAAAATCCAATTAAAACTTTAATGCACATTTCAACGAGAAGAAATGCGGAGTGAAAATAATTATAGAAAAGATTCCATATCCTAAATTGGCAGAGAACAACTATACTAATAGATCAAGTTAATTGCATTTCATAACTACTAGGCTAGCCAAAATCAAAAACACAACATGAGTAACTGTGGAGTGTGTGGATCAACAGGAACTCTAATTCACTAGCAGTGGTCAGAACATGTGGTAGAATCACCTGTACCTACACCAACTCTCTCAGAGAACAGACAACTATGAAAATAGTGTAAGTTAGAGGAACCTCAACGTGCATAGGACATCAGCCAAGGGAGCCAGGTCTGACATTTGTACCACTTTCCCCCCTGGTGATTTTGCAACTTCTAAAGTTGTGTCTAAATAATGAAGGATCTGGATGTGTAACTTAAGAGTAACTGCGTGAGCAATATCCAGAGTAGGGGTGCTGTGTGGATCTTGGGTCTCACCAAGCAGTCAGTGGATGGTGAATACCAAGCTTTAAATTATGACCCTACGGAGAAGTGAGGGTGAGCCCTTTCAGAGCAGCCATGGTAACAACGAAGTACGTTAGTCCTGTCCGTCCGGTCCTCAGTGAGCTTTCGCTAGCTAGAATGTCTGCCAAAGACAAAAACAAACCATTGTGGTGGAAGGTAAAAGCACGCTGCAAATACCACAAGTAAAATATATAATTTTCCATGCATGAAGCCAAGAATTCAATAAAAATAACCAAATTTGAAAAACAGAAAATAGAAATGAAAATTTAAGAATTATGAAATTAGCAATTTCATAACTGGAAAACTGTGATTAATTTTTTATTAAATAAAACAGAAAAATGAGAAATGTCAACCAAAACTAAAGAAAAAATGAATAGGGATTTTATAGTTGCAGTTTCCGGTGCCAGGCAGAAATCTGGAGAGATAGATGTACGACTTTTGCCTTTGTTCTTACTTCATGAGATTATGTTAGGTTACAGGACAAAAAGAACTTCTCTGATTTAATGAAGCTGACTAAGTAGTTGATTTTAAAATAAGGAGATTGTCCTGCTACAATTATAAACACAGAAAGACAGCTTTCTCTGGTTGGTAGCAGAAGAGGAAGTCAGAAATTCCAACGAAGAAGGATTCTGTTCCTGGCTGGACAGTCGGAAGGGGCCATTTGTTAAGGAAGCAGGCAGGTTATGGGATGAAAGCCCAGGGTAAAAGCCCAAAATTAAACAGGAACCTCTGTTACAAAGACTGACTGAATATAGCAAACAATGGGAATAAATGCAAAAGACTCTTCCCCGCTTCTCCAGCTCTGTGTGGCCAACGTCTTCACTTTGACCCTTCAGAAAATTGCAAAGCAGAGAAAAGAGTGAAAGCCACATGGAATTTTGACTTACAGAACTGGGAGGTAACGGGTGAGCACTGAGGGGCTGCGTCAAAACAAAATGAATCCGTTGTCAATAACTAGAGATAAGGATTCAGTAAACGCATTTAATGACTGACTAAGTAGAGAAAGCACAAAAGAACGAGCTTAATGTGTGATAAAAGATAATGATGTGTCCAGCAAGGAAAGAAGGCAGGAATAGAAGAAAAGATAGTGTATGAAGACATACTGGTTAAGAACTGTCTAAAACTAGGGGCTGGGGGTTTAGCTCAGCGGTATAGCGCCTGCCTGGCAAGTGCAAGGTTGTGAGTTCAATTCCCGATACCAGAAAAAATCCAAAAATAAAAAAAAAGAACTGTCTAAAACTCAAAACTGAATTAAATACAACCATCAAAAATATCCTTTGGAGAAGAAGTTAAACAAAAACATTTTGACAAAGAAAAAATTGACAACTCATCTAAGAATCATAAAAAAGAAAGTAGTAGTGCAGAGTTGACAAAATAAAATTATACAAGAGAGAAGCTTGGAAATGCGGGAAAAAACTAAAAGCATCAAGAGTGCATATTTGGATAAAGGTAAATAAATGTGAGCTATTATAAAACAACAGTAATGATCATGGTTCCTTGTGCAGAACAGCAGAATGCAAAATTAAGATAAACTATTGGAAGGATATTGTTTCATACAGATATAAGAAATTTAGTGTATTAGTATGTTAGAATTAAGGAATAAAGTTTTAATCTAAAGGGTATCTACTAAGAATAATAAAACTGTGTAAAACTTGCAGAAGAAAAACCAGAGAAAAAGAATACCAACAAAGCACTTATCTCACCCTCCAAAAAATAAAAACAAAGAAAAAAGGAGCTTATCTAAAAAAGATATGAATTCACTTATTAAAAATTTAATTAATTCTTAATTACATTAAGTAATAACAAAACTTGTCACATTAGATTAAAAATTAAATAGCTTTATCCTGCTCATAAAAATAAGTATTAAAAATGAAATTAGATTGGTCAAAATTTTGTTTACAAAATATGAAATAGAAAGAGATAAAGAGATATAGAGAATTTTTTTGTACATATTCTAATTTCAAACAAAGCAGAATTTAAGTCAGGCATACTAATTATTATAAAGTAGAATATTTAATAATGATTAAAATTTACATATGAAAAGGGATTGACTATTTTCTAAAGTTATGTAATTAAAGGCTGTCAAAATATATAAATTAAACTTTGCCAAAATAAAAGAACTAAGAAAAAAACCCAAATGGACAATTTTAATAAATTTTTCCTCATAATAGTTTGAAAGAACAGTTAAAAATAAGAATATAGACTTGAGCAGTATCATAGACGGTACCGACATAGTTCACAGTGTTTCAAAATACCTTGTCACAAGAAATATGCAGTGTGTATATGTGTGTATGTGTAGATGTGTGTGTGTGTAGATGTGTAGATGTGTATATGTGTGTATATGTGTAGATAGACATTTACCAAAACTGACCACGTGCTGGGCTCATTAATTAACATGTGCTAGAGGAGAGCAAGTACTGTATGTAAGCTCTGCTTGCTAATCGCAATACAATTAATTTATCTGTAACAAAAAGCTCTGAAGGAACTCTCAATTTAAAAAATGTAATATTCATTGACCAATAAAGAAATAAAAATAAAAAGTTACTGTCTGAGTTATCAATAAAAATAGTTCATATCAAGTAGTGTGAAGGTAGGTGCATAGTCATTTTAAATGTATGTGTTAGAAAAACTAAAGCTGAAAATCAATCATTTTGTTCATCTTAGTGAGTCAGAATGTAATCCTCCATTTAAGTAAAAAAAAAAAATGTAGAAGCAACAAATAGATAAATTGAGAGTTGATATCAATGAAATTGAAATCATTTTTGAATATATTGAATAAAATGTCTGTGGTGGGACATTGAAATTGTTAAACACCTGCCAAGACTAGTTTAGATTAAGAACAGACACCAAGAACAAGCATTATCAATGGAAAAAGAATCAGCATCAGAGCTAGAAGTGTTTAAAAAGATATTTAGAAGATTAAATGCTATTACATTCAAATTTAAAAATTTAGAATTAATCTCTGCCTTAGAAAAGCACATCTTACCCAAACTGGAGGTTTTTGGTTTTTTTGTTTGTTTTTGCTTTGGTGTCGGGAATCGAACTCATAGCCTCTGGCTTGCCAGGCAGGACCTCGCACTTGCCAGACAGGTGTTGTGCCACTGAGCTGTATCCCCAGCCCTGGAGTTCTTTTTCATGAAACTGAAGATGTATTTTTCTCATAACCTCACAACAGAAATAGCTACCAGAAAAAAAAGATCAATTTCAGAATATTAACCGTTCTTATAACACAATCACTAAACACATTGAATGCAGAGTTTTGCTGTTTTGTCCATCAAGCTTGAGGTTGATTTAGAGGAGGAGGAGAGCCTTGAATAAGATGAACACACAGCCTCAGGCAGTTCTGGGACTTCGGAACGCCGCCTCCCCCTGAGTGCAACAGGAAAAGTAGCTGTTTGCTGGAGAGGGGGTGAAGCTCTTACACAGCCCACACAACCTTTGTCTCACACAGCTGCTTGCAGGAGGAAATCTATTCTCCTGTGCTTTTCAAAGCTCATGTTCACTGTCTCTCTTTGACTTCACACTTCAATCCATAACTGAAGACCAACATCCCTGGGGACCTAAGCACCCAACAATTACAAGATTTTGAGCATCCACGCTAGATAGTTAGAAATATATGGGGATGAGTCTAAAGAGATGGAGTATAAAATTGCATCCCGTCAAATTTATTCCTCAGAGCGAATTTACTTGAGATCTGGATTTCGTGTGCCTGGGCTGAAGGAAGGATAATGATTGTAGGCAAAGGAGTTCATGAACAATCACTACAGGCTCATAATTTTAGAAAAAATACATGGCTTTCTATTTTGTATATGAACTTGCTGACATTGATCAACTCTTCTTTTTCTACTTCTATAATTTTAATGAAGAATGTTGCTGATACTTAAATTTGTAATCAGATTTTTTATTTCAGCATGTCTAAGTGGGGTCTTCGCTAACAGAGTGAAATGTAAGATGTGTCTAATGCTCTTTTGCAAGATTTTGTACCGTTATAAAACTATATGTCTCCAAGGACTAAACGTGATGCTTTATTCATTACAATGGTTCTATTTCACAATAGTTTGTATATCATACAACTGTATCATTTTGCACCTCTAAGAACTGAAATGACACAGTGCAGTTGTCATATGTCATATTGCGATTGTAAAAATTGACAGTGGGCACCAATTTTGTTCCTGAGGAAAATGCCTGTCTCTGTTCCCTTCCTCTCCTTTCCTTTTCTTTACTTTGTCTGTATATGCGGTGTTAGTCGAAAATAGCTTTCCTCTTTTATGTCAAAAAAGTGCTCTTCAAGTCCTGGCGTAAATGTAGATAATATTTCTCTATTTCATTTTTAGTTTTTAGAATTTTCAATAGATTTTCAAATCTCTAAAGTATCTATGAAGATGAATTGCTGTTTCTCTTTATATGATTGTATTTATACAATTATTTAATTTTTACAATAAATATTTTAATTGTTAATTATTTTCATAGTATGCTAAGATTAATCTTTCTATTCCCAAATAAATTATACTTCCAAGGAGGTATTAATGCTGGACTATACTCTACACTATCATTAATGTTTTACTTAGGATATGTTTCATCAGAATATTTGGATTTTAGCTTTTTGGTTTTTTTCTTTCAAGTTTTTTCTGGTCAAGATTTCACATCATGGTTGTGTAATACCTTTGTAGATTACATTGCTAAAAATTTCATTTTTCTGCACTTAAGCAATTTATTTACAATGCAATGATTTGCAGGATATGAAATAATTGCTTAGGGAGCAATGACATCTGAAGAGTAGGACATAAGGCAGCTTTTCTTGAGAAGAGAACTGTACTACACGTTAGCAGATAATAAAATCCAAGGCTTGAAATGGAGACTGAAGAGAAAGTGAATTTTGCCTGATGAGCTATTGGAAATAAGGAGGGATCCAGGTGGGGACAGATTCAAGAGCTGCCTTAGGAGCATTTGAGGTGAGACTCAAGGATAATTCAACATGAAGGACAGAAAAGTGAACATTTTCATAATGAATCTAATATTGGCTTGCCCTAGAAATATACAAAAATTAATAGTCGTTCAAAATGTTTGAGAAAAAGTATATCCATACAAAGTAGCAAAAACTTTTAATAAAATTGTTGACGTATTTGCAGGACACTTAGCATAGACCAGACAATGTTCTTTAAATCTCTGCACATGACCTGATTTAGTGTACATGGATCTCTATGGAATGTACCCATTATTATGCATATTGTGAAAACTGAGGCCTTATGAACTTGAAACACTTGACCAAAAACTTGAGGCTTATTGCAATAACATGTATTTGCAAAAAATCTTTATATGTAAAATAATCGCTAAGCACAATTGCAAAAAGCCAATTGTAAGTGCAGGCTACGGCAAGCTGTGCTTTTAAAGGGTTACTCTACGACAAAAGTTGAATTGCCAGGCCTAGTTCATGACACTTGTGTGACAGTCTAAGGCTATTTGTTTTAAACTCTATTCTCTTTTCATCAAAGAAAAAAGTTTGATTTAAGAAATACAGACTCAGTCAAACAAATTTACTTTCATCTGGAAATCACCTAATACCATATTTGTACAAAACTCGTATATAATATATAATTATAAAATATGAATAGTACTATGGTAATTTTTTAGTATTGCAAATAATTGCTCAACTGATACATATAAATGTTCAAGCTATATTGTCAATGAATGCAAATTATTAACAAATTAAAAGACTGTATGTCACTTAAGTTTGAGCCTGGTTTCACATTCTGTAAGAGCTTTGCCTCATGTAAACAAATTGCAAGCACATAAATCCTACATGCCATGGTCTTCATGACCTGAGACCACATGAAACACATTTAAATCATAATGAAATACTGTATTAGGGTCATGTTAAGCTTAACTGTAATTTCATTGCTTTATCTTCACATTTCTTTTCTACCAGCAAAGCTTGAAGTGTGGGGGGCAGGGAGAAGCAACTGACTGAAAAAGACATTTTTGGTTAACTTTTGCTAGGTGCTTTGTGAAAAAAATGGTGAAAGACCTGTTTATGTTGCAAATCTGAACCAGAGCCTCCAGCAGCCTGAGACTTCCTGCCTCGGCCGGCAGCAGGTAAGGCTGCGCCCTGCTCTGCGCGCATTGGTCCTCCATATGCTGGAAGAATGTCGCTGCGTCTGGCAGCAATTTTGAAGGCTCTGGACAAGTTGTTTGGTGTCATTCTTTAGTAGGAATTGCCTGGGGATGTGGCTGCAAGGAGGAGGGAAATCATGGCAGCTAAGAAACACAAAAGCATAACAAAGATGACGGAAATGAAAAGTGTTTCTAGAAAGTAACCACTGCAGAAGCTAGAGAGAGGGAGAGAGAGAGAGAGAGACAGAGAGAGAATAAAATCCACAGACCCGCAAACCCAACTAAAACAGAAAAAAAATTTTAGATTCTCATATTAAAATTAGAAGTTCTATCTCTTAGGAAACTTGAAAATTCAGTTGAGTAACAGTAAATTCACACATAGGAATGTTTGAGTCAATAATGATCCCTATAGGTGAGTGACCATGACAATGTCAATCTCCTCGGTGAGCAGAACACAGGCCACCACATTGTAGGCAATTTTAAAGGACTTTAAGTAGCTTATCGTTATTAAGTCCTTTGAATCACTAGCCCAATCCACTGCCATTTTGTCAACATTAAATGTGTAGGGAAATTTGTTCTTTTAACTCAAAGTTGAAACACCCCAGATGGTGACTGGTCAGGGGATGAGATATTCACTTACGGGTTATGGTTCCTGGCACCAGAACTAGGAGTGGAAACCAATGTAATTGGCTTTTCATAAAACCTGACGGCATACAGTTGGAACTCTCTTGGGGTCGTGCAGTGGTCCTCAATATGTGTGCACTATTAATATTATCTAATTGCTTTACCAATACTTGTGCACGGGCTGGGCTTCTGTAATAAAAGCTAGCTCAAGACTTTATATACTGCATTCTCTTCATTACAGGACATCCTGTCTATACCACATTTTCATGTCTAAACATCATACGCATCTGCGTAATATATATCAGGCCACTGCACACGTACTTCCTGGTGCTTTTGTGGTGTGTAAGGACCCTCAGTCAGTGGCATGCATAAGTCTGTATCTCCGAGTGACTACACAGCTGTCCTTCGTGCAGGGCCACCTCGTGAGGTGTGCACAATGATGAGATCGCCTGCCCCTCTTTTAAGAAACACCTGAGTTTGTTTATACTATTCTAATCATAAACTCCTTGACATGGCTTTATTTCTTCAGTATTTTATTGTTCTCAGTGTGCCAAACTCATAATGTAACATACAGCCAATATATAACTATTCTCTTAAATTTTGGGGAGACGCAAACTTAGTCATTGCTTTCCTTATTTAAGATTGTTTATGAAATAGTTCAAGTTTGTGATTCTAAGACCAATTAATGATGTATTGGCCTCACAAATCCCTGTTAAAGCTAAAGATTTGAGTATATTTGTGAAACGAGCGTTCATTTATGAACACATAGCTGTGGAGCCCCCATGGGCTTCTTCCTCAAGTGTGAAGTTGGCTACGGGTGGGATCCCACCTGCCCTCCTAGAGCAGAGCTCCTTGACTCTGTTTCCTTAGTTAATCCATCCCTCAAGTCTGTGAAGAAGAGCTCACAGAAAAAAAAATAGCAACAGTAACAAAAGTTCCCAAAGAATGATTACAGAAAGCTACTCAGAAAACCACATAAAAACTAAGAATATTGAAAGAACTACAGGAAAACTTAAGACACATGGGTTTGCTTCAAAAAGACAGCAAGTTTTAAATTTTATAATGATAATGAGAATTTGGTTTTAAATGTAGCATGCAGCCAAACATAATATATACTAGCCTTCAAAATTCCAGCTAGTTCCAGTAAGTACAAAAGATATAGTAACACAGGAAAATGTGTATTTTTAAAAATGCTGACTTGTTAATATATTACTGTTAAAATTGTATTCTCATTGTTTTAGTAAGAATTAGTCCAAATCACCATATTCCTAAATGGCAAACTAAGGCACTATCATGGAGCTAAGAGTAGAACTTCTGGAACAAAATCCAAATAACTGCTATTTCACTAAAATGATTACAGAGCACAAGTTTGAAAAAAGTGTAAGAATAGCTGTATGGAAAATGCAGTGCACGGGAATTTAAAATTTGGTTTATTAATGCTAGCATGAAAGAGGAACAGAAACTTAATAGAAGTAAATGATTAAAAATATATCTAGAGGAATAAAGTTGTATTTGACTCAGAAAATGCAAACCCTAGAGAAATACAATAAAGTATAAATAATCTAAAAAACTGATGCTTTTCTGATAACTGCTTTGGTCACTGAGGGAGAGCAATGGCTATGATTGTCATATTCTGCCTCAGTGCACTAGGTTCATATACTTTATATGCTAGTTTTGAAGGCAAAGGGTCTTCTAAACTTTTAATTTGTTTGTTGCTTTGAGGTACAATGGGCTTCAAAACAGTAATACGTAACTTAGCAGTGGCCCCAATGTCAGGAATAAATCAATCAGCTCAGGAAAGAGCATCTTTGACACCTACAGTACAGGAAAGGAAATGCCACTGTGAAGTGGATAAATTAGTTAAAATTCATCAAAGCAATGACTCAGGCCACAAAATGAAGGAAAAAAAGGGAACCGTTTCACTGGTTATTAGTAGTATTGAAAAAAGGGTTCAAGAAATTATTTAGAGAAATTATTTACATTTTCTAAGGAAATTCTTAATCATTTTTCAAAATAGAAAGTGTGAGAAATAACTGGTTAATAGAGGATCCAGCTGAATAATTAAACATGACTGAACTCCAGGAACTGATGAAGTGTGAAATTGATATGGGGTGATCTTGGTATCTACATTTCATGGCTTTTTAAGTAGGTAGAATCTACCACAGCTCTTATTTTACAATAATATATTTATTGTTTCTGGAGATATGATCTGGAACCCAGGAATACTGTTAGAGGATCACTGTCAGATTTGGGGGATTTAATGCTATGCACGTTTATGTCTCGGGCCTCTTCGACAAGGCTCAGCACATTGCAGGTCTCTGCACTGTGCTGGTGAAGTGAACGAGTGAATTCGTGTGTGCCGGCCTGAATGAGAATACAGCTGTATTCCAGTAAACAAGAATTAAAGTCTAACTATGTACAAGGCACAGTGCCTTGCGCTAGAGAGTCAAGACAGCTTTCCTGCCACCAAAGGGCATACAATCCAGGTAAGTGAATGATAAGGATGGAGATTCGTGCCAAATGAGTGTGACTCGTGCTCCAGTGAACACAGAGCAAGGGCAACAGGGAGGCAAGTCAGGGACAGCCTGGTGGGATGCAGCAGCTCCGGTGCTTTGACAGCAGGCTCTTTCTAGTTGTCTAAAGATCTAGGGAAGAATCATAAAATAAAAAGTGAAACCTACAACAAAGCAAAGTTAAAAATATAATTTGTTTTTCAAATTAGGAATTCTCAACTAGCAGGGTTGTCTAGGTGGCATACCGGTAAGATGACCTGGGCAAGGTTACCTGACTATTTATTATCAGTCTATGGAAACCAGGGTGGAAGCACTTCACCATTCTATAGTTAAGTGATACTCAAGAAATTAAAATGGCGTTTGGAGAAGCCCAGGAGGGAAATTTGAAGTCAACGTTTCCTTGTTCATCCTCCACGGATCTTCCATGCCTCTTTCACAGAAATTCTCACCCCCAAATCCAGCTTATTTGATTCCTTGTAATTTATCTCACAATCCTTTTAGGAATGAAAGCAAATTTCTTGAAAGTGTGAGTCTAACAGTATTAATCCCATTCTGTCAGCAATAAATGTGGGAAGTGCTTAATTAAAAATGTAGATTACTGACACTTTTCACTATTAATCTGAAATATACTTCTATGTCTTTCCATCTGGGTTTTTTTTAATACAGAAGTAAAATCATTCAGCTTCCAGATATATAGCAACCATTGGTGAAATCCTATCATCTTATCTGGTGAAACTCTGTATCATTTCTAATGTTTTATTATCATTATTTTTTATTCTCTTTATTGGTTTGATCAATCTTGCATTTTTACTCTCTGGTAATCTGAGCAACTTTGCTGAAGATAATGTGTAATATAACAACCACTGTTAATTCTTATCATTCTTGAAACCCTGTATCATTTTATTGTTTTTGTTTTGCTTTGTTTTTGTCTCTGTTGTTATTTTATTATTTTTTTATTCTCTTTAAAATAAAAAAGAAACGTATCTCCTTGAAAAATAATGATAAATCTTTTGTAACTAATTTTGTATCATGCACCTGATGAATATTTGTTAAAATATTTCTTATCTTACAATCCTCTTTAACTGTCTGAAGATAAACACATTTAGCCCAGCAAAAAAAAAAAAAAAAAAGTATTGCATGCTCTATTTCTTATTTCTGGGATCCAATATGACAGTGGATGACATATGATGTCAGGATAGAATTACATTTGTTTTCATCCACTTGAATGTAGTAGCTAGTTTTCTTTAAAAAGGTTAAAAATAATGCTACAAGTGGCCAGCATGCCCATAAAACTTCATATGTGTTCTGTTGTGATAATATGATGTTAACATTTGACTAATTTTTCAATCTATTGTAATAATTGCAAAGGATAAGTCAGAACACTTTTGTTCACCTCAAACTGGAGTTGTCCATAAACCTCACACACACATCGTCCTTTTCTAAAGCTGGACAGTACAGGGGATTGATTTTCTAGGCACCTTTCTTCATGGTTTGTTCGCTAAGTTTACTTTGCAAAGCAAGGTTTCAGCACTGTGATTAGAACAGGAGCTAAGTCTCTGCAATTTCCAAACACTCACCACCACTCAAAAACTAGGAATGGTGGAAAAGCGAGGGTGCACACATCAACAAGTTGCCGAACAAGCAAGATCAATAAACAAAACCAGAAGGCTGCAGAAGAGCCCTCCCCCAATTCACAGATAAATAGAATCAATGCTTGAGAAAATTTCCCTGGAGGGTACAGGGTGGAATTTGGAAACTGTAAAAGGAGCAATGAAAATGAGAGGAGCAGATGGAAGCTATTAAATCAGAATAACATTGCTTCTCACAAAGACGCAAATCAAATGTCATGAACTTCTATTATTGACAACACAGGCAAGCAGCACAGTGATCGTTGACTTTAAAAATATATTCTATGCAGTATCACACTATAAATAGTCATAAATTCTGCCTCAGCAAAGTGCCACGCACCTGGTAGGTACACAGTAAAGACTTCTCTGAAGTTGTCCTAATTTTAACAAAGTCACATGTCAAGAAGGGTTCAAGAAGGAAGGGATTTAGAAAGGGACTTAGAATACACTTGATATTTTAAAAACATAGGAATCTTCAAACAGAGGGATGTATTTCAAATACAAAAACTGATTATTAGAATTCATTATCATGACCTATACTTTTAGACGAGACCATTTGATACTTTAATACAGTTCTATGCACTTAACAGATGCACCAGTGGTTCTTATTTCTTTATCAGAGGTGATCAAAAGCTCCTGACACGTGCTTCCCACCTGGATTCCCTCCTTGACCACTGTGTCCTGGATGGAGCATTTTAACGCCTTACAAAGGCATGAAGCTATTGACGGATTTGCAAAGTGAGTTTCTTCAAATGGAGCTGTGGGGGCCCCGCATCTTATGATGTACCTGCTACGTCTCCTCCGCCCTCATGGGAGCTATTGCTACCCCTGGCCCTGCTGTGGGTGCGCATGGAGGTAATGTGAAGGTGTCAGCTTCAGCCCCCCCCCTCACTTGACTTCTCCCAGTGGGCACTTTACAAAAGGCTTCCGCTACTTTTTTTCCCACAACTTATTTAAAACTAGATTCCATCTTAGATATATTCTATGAAATCCAAAATCCTATGCATCTACCCATACCCTACCTTTCTTCTTTCCCATCTTTTTTCCTCCTGTTACCATCAATACCAGGCACTACAGATACCAGGAAAGAGAAGGGTATAATTAAGATTTTTTGATGAAGAAAGAACTCGAGGAGGGAGAAGGATGAGGAGGCAGGGAGATGTGAGAGAAAACAAGTTATTCTACTATCTCCGTAGTATTAAGAATAAACTATTCAAAAGCTTGACTTTCATTGTGTCTCATTTCGTAGTATTTCTGTGATTTTATGAGGGGCGTATGATCCCCTACATCATTGTTCTAGGAAGATATTCATATGGTGACTCTTAATCCTAGAATCACCAGGAAGATTGCTGTAAAGGAATTGCGCGATTTCCATGAACTCCAAGGTACATCTCCGCCTCCTTGCACGAGAAGACCGGGCTGTTCCACAGCTCACACACAGCCTGCTGAGCACTGCAGGCTGGGGGAACTGTGTGGAATCTTGAAGAAGTGCTGGTAATTCTTTGGTACAGGAAACAGCAAAATAAATTCCACATTTGAAGTGAGGCAGTTGTGTTAAAACTGCAGCAAGTGGCTCAAAGGAATCAAGTCTAAAGCTGTGTGGCTTATACTACAGAGCTCCGTCTCTTTATTCCGAAGCCTTGCTGGCATGACTCCTGTCAAGGTTGAGTGGTTCCTGTTCGGTCAGCCATCAGCTGCTGGTCCTTCTTACGAGCCAACTAGCCACGCGGTTGACCAGGGGAAGGAAGCCAATCTCCCCAGCCAGTGCAATCCAAATGTGAGCAAACCGGTAAGATCTCTATAACCACTGCTAGTGTAATCTTAAACTCTGTACGTGGAGGTGATCCTCTAATTTTCTAAAAGGATTCAATTTGCCATAGTTAATCAATCAAGTTATTTGGGACCACACATAACTCTGGGGTACAGACTCAACCAAAATTTATTCAAAAGAACATTTAATATTTTTATCGGTTAACTTTTACTGTGATTATGTTAACATAACTTGATAGAAACATAGTGAATCATATATGGATTTGCTGTGTATTTGTCTGACTCCTGAATGCTTCATTTCATTATTTTAGTAAAGCTATTATTACTAAAATTGATTAACAGGTGGAAATTTAGAAAACATAGTATCCATGGAGAGATAACTAAGCAATTCTTTGCATCTGGATTTGGGTCCCCATTTAGCTACTTCCCTTACTCCGTCATGAATTTAATCAATTGCACTGAGTCCCACTGTGTGCCAAAGGTTCAGGAGGTTCCAGTGAGGATGGGTGAAATAAGAGGGACGATGGCCTACTGCGTGGTGAGGAGCGCAGGTGTCACCTCTGCTCCACCCACAGGGACAGAGAGTGGCCCCGTCTGAGAGACAGGGAGACCCAAAGGGGAGGGGAGGCTGACACTGGTCTCGATGAACAGGGGGCATCAGGCAGGCCTGGTCAGGGACGAAGGGCCAGGCATTCCCTGCCATTAATCAGTTGCTCTAACACACAGGGTTGATCAAACAACACAGTTGTGTTTAAATTACAAAATATAATATAATATAATATAATATAATATAATATAATATATATTCATATTCTAACCGACACTTTGGCATTAACCTGCTAAAAATATCCCCCCTTGCTTTGACCATCCTTATTCCACGGCTCTCGTCACTCTGAAGCAGTTCTAGAAGTCCTCTTTCATGAATGTCTTCATGCGGTGTGATCAAAATGATAGTAAATGCTGCTCCTGAGTGTCACCCAAGGGAAAGGCAGGCCCGGAAAGACATCGCGGAAAGTCCTAACCCTCCTAGCCACTGCATCAGGTACCACGTGCCTTTTGGCTCTTCCCAAAGTCAAAATGACCATGAAAGGCAAATATTTTGAAGCCATTCAGACTCTCCCGGCAGCCAGAACAGCACAGCTGAAGTACTCACGAAGGAGGATTTCACAAATGTTTCAGAAAGCGGCCAGCGTGATGGGACCATGGTATTCAGACTGAGGAGGAGCAACTGGAGAAGGATTACTGGCACTCTTCCAATTTGTTCCTTTTAAATTAAACACTCGCTGTATATTTTGATCACAGCTTCTAGACCAGTTACTTGTCTGGGACTGTGCTCTGTGTAAAATGAACATAGCAGTGGCACCTGTCTCCTATGGGTGAGGTGAGGACTAACGGGGTTCTTGTACCTGAAGGACCAGGGAGGGCTCCTGGGGCAGAGGGAGGTGGTGTGAGCCACCTTAGCTGGCTCCTCCATGGGGGTGGGATGGCAGATGAGAAAGACAAAGCAAATGAGGCCGGAAAGGAGCACCGAAATGCGTCCCTGGGGAAAGGACTGTGTTCCTTCCAGAGCTTGGACTTCCTTCAGAGGGTGCTGCCTCCATGAGGAGAGGATCTCAAGACCAACTCCTGCTTGAGAGATGAGCTTGGCCCTGCGGCAGGAAGGGTTGGTGTCAGAAAGGCAGACAAGGAGTAGCTGAGGGTGAGGCCATAGCAAGGTCTCCCAGCACTGCACCAAAAGTCAAGCCATGGGAGGGAACACGGACATGGTGGGAGAAATAATACAGCACTGGTGCTTCACTGAAAACTTAAACCTAGTATCTGTCTCCACATCTCAGGTCACTTTGTGATGAGATCACTCTGTGTTTGCTTTTCTCATCTGATATTACTATGAAACATCATTCATCTAGTTTTTATCTACAGCGTAAGTTATTTACTTGTATCTGCTTTACTGAGAAGTATTTGATTTGTGCCAAAGAATGCATGTGCCATGTGAGTAATTTATGGAACACAGCAACGAAACAAGTACCTCTGGAACAATCACTCACTGCAGAAAATGGGTCTGAGGATCCCTCAAATCTTTGTTCAACAAGCCTCGGCTGTTGAACATCTGTGTTCATTTCTGCATCATCGAAAATAAGCGGGAGTCCTGCCAGGCCCGTAGCTAGAATCGCATCTTCTATCTGATAGCCTTCTGCTTTGGTTGCTCTTCCTCCTCTTCCCCTGGATACGGTCTGACCCCCGGATGGCCTTCCGGCCCTCAGCGAGAATCTCATTTCTCTGGTCTTCCCTTTAGTCCCCGCTGATCCCTCCTGTCCTTGACTATGGATTCTCCCTTGCCCACACTGTGTTCAGAGTTGAGTCCAATCTCTCTTCGCTATTGCAAGACTCCATTTCAGTGGTCCCTGTACCTCAAGTCTGCCTTACTGTCTTTAGTAAGTACCACTGAATAATTTTTAATGATTTACCATTCCATGAACACTACCTGGAGCCCTCCACTGCCAAACCCCAAGCTGTTCTATCCCTGAGTGGTAAACATTACCTTGAATTTTTCTACAAATGGGCTTTATTTGCGATGTATGACATTGACATATCTTTAAGTAAAGAATTACTCATCTCCTTTCAAAAATTTCTAGAACACAACACCTAACTATTACCTTTTATAATAAAGTATAATTTACAACTTGGGGTTTTTTCCAGCATGATTTACCTAAGTGTAATGCTTGTTAAACCTAGGTTTGTCTATTCGTATTTACTACTACATAGTACTGCACTTTGCAATGCGAAAGACAGTTCTACATTTATTGATTTAGTGAGTTCGCTGCTTTTCACTCATGATGTCTTCATGACCATTTTCTTGCATCCTGGCTGGTATCCCTGGGACAGAGCTTCTTCAGGGGCTACAGTGCTGGGTCACGCTTTTCCCACAGTACTGGAAAATGCCAAACTGTTTTCTCCGAGGCCAGGTCAACTCTCAACCCCACTGGCAGTATTCAGAGCTCCTGCATTTCTCATACACTTCCACACTTTGACACTGGAGGACTTTTCCCCTGACAACCTGGTGACTCTAACTAGCACCTTACTGTGCCTCAGTTGACCTGGTTATTGTGAAAATCACTGTATTCACTGAGCTAGGCTTCTGCCTTTGGGAAGTGCCTATTGCTTTGTTCATCCAAGCAACTGCGGATGTCCATGTGCGCCCTCAGGGCTCTCGGCTTCACGCAGGTGCTACTTGGCTGTGCACACAGCCGTGCCCACTCTCCTCTGTAGCTTTCCCTTTCTCTCCAGCTGTCCTTTGTGTGCACAGTGTTTCTTGGCTTGACAGATCGATCTTTTCCTTTCAGTCCGTGCTTCCTGCCTCTCCCGTGTGAACACTGTCGCCTCAGTACCTACAGATACCCAGCGCTTTCTTCTCAAAAGCCATAACGTCTCCTCCTTCACACTTAGTTCTTACATCATATTTAACAGATTTGTATGGGAAGTAGGGATCTTCACGCTTTGTACTGCCCACCGGTATATGCTCTATATAATAAAATGTTAAGTGTGGGAAAGCAGGACAGCATGCCGAACCTCATGAGAGTCCGAAAAGTGGGGAAAATAAGGAAACACACTCATTTCCTAAGTTTGTAGAGTACTTAAAAAATTCAGCAGCGCTCCACACACCCACAGATCCACCAGGCCAACTTTCTAAAAGCAAATCATAAGAGGCCACTCCCTCATTTCCCACTGCTCGTGGTCAACCCCTTTCCCCGGCCACAGCGCACTTGGTAATTAGACACCTCCACCGCTCAGGTGTGCTCACACCCCCAGGCTGCTTGTCTGCCTCTGCCCAAACACCCTGCCAGGTTTCTACATGTTCCCCGCTGTCTCTTAGACCAGCCCCTTTCTGTGGCTAGGAAAGTGGTAGGTTAGTTAAGAAACTCTTGCAATCCTAGACAAGAAAGGCCATTCAAGTTCAGGGTCCATGGAAATGCAGTAGGAAGATGGCCTGAGAACTGTGCAGAGCACTGACGCTGGAAAGATTGTGCGGACGTGTGTGAGTTAACCTCCTGGTCTGCATACTGCAGAAGCCTCAGCGTACTAAGAGCCATTTATTGAAGGAGAAGGTACACAAGACTGAACACCACCCTTTGATGTGGGCAAGTCAGTTCCTTGCTTATTTATTATAAGTAGTCAATATAGATGTTTCTGTTTTTCCTATACACCTTTTAAAGATAAATCTATACTATAACCATCTAAAAATGATATGTTAATGTTTCTGAGAGAATGGAAATTTTCAGGAAGTTCATGAACTGCAATTTTGTACTTTGACCAAAGGTAATCATGTTTTAAAAAGATGTTGCTTATAGGTTTTAGCATCCAAAGTATCTATTTGATCTCAAATAAGGTACATTTAAAACTACTTTTTACTTTGTCACAGGCAACTAGGAGTGTTAATGAAAGAAGGATATTAAGGTAGAAATACAATTTTAGTCCATGCCTTCACTAAGGAGTCCAATTACCAGAGAAATTATCACCACCGCTCTTCCTAGTTCTTTAAGTGGAACAAGTACATGAAAATTTTAACCCATGAAATTTATTCTAATTTTAAATTCCTCTACAGTTACACACAGATAGTCATCTAAGTTTCCTTCACGCAATTTCTTTGCACAGAGATTTTTTGCACAGAGATTAACTCAAATCCCACCAAACTTGTAGCCTGTCCTGTCGTCAGGGCCATCAGCTCCTTTCCTGCTCACTGCAGCACTTGGGAGCTGACCGAGCTCCGAGGCAGCCTGCTCGTGAGGCTGCAGACCTGGTTCTGATCAATACCAGCCCAGTGACCTGTGAGGTCCAGCCTGCGCCCTTTCACTGCAGAGCTACTTCCGGCCAAGGTCACTTTCCGTTGCGCTGCTGACCTCTGGCTCCCTGCCTTTCTCTGGGGTCCCCTGGATCTCAGCTCTCAAGCTCCCTGCCCTCCCCGAGCCCCACTAAGTCATGGTCAAGGCTGCTTCCTTGCACGGCCTGAGCTAGCTCCTCCATCACGCTCCCTGGCCGGGGGACCCTGGGGTGCTTAAAAGGTGGGGCCCGCAGAGCCTCCATACAACTCAGTCTGCTGTTGCTTTTCCACCTGCGCATCGGGTACAGCCTTTCCACTCCTCCTCCACCAGGCCCGGCCGGTGGAAATGCAGAACGTGAGAACCCGTGAATGTCTGGGAGGAAGTGCCCCCTCCTACCTGTATGACCTATTTTGCCTCAATTCTCTCCAAGTGTCACGTGCAAATTAACAGTTCATCATATGTACACACAGAATTTTGTTACAAAATAAGTGCTAGAGGGGCTGGGGATTTAGCTCAACGGCAAAAGCGCCTGCCTGGCAAGCGCAAGGTCATGAGTTCGGTTCCTGGTCCCGGAGAAAAACAAAAACAACAACAAAAAAAGTGCCAGATTGATGCTAGACGATGGGCCCATCCAGAGCCAGCCTCTCTCGGATCTCCATCTTACACACGCTGCATTCTGGCCTTTTCCAGATTCTAAATTAATTCCCTAGCCTGTTAAATGCTCTTTCTCTTTGCATTCCTTCTCCTCTGGGATGTACTCAGTGTTAAGTTCATATCATGGGCTCATTTAGAAATAATACTAGTTGCATCTCCTCCTACAGATGCTCGGTACCACATACGTCTAGTTATTTGTCCATCCATCCAGCCAGCCAGCCATCCTTTGAGCACTATGTATTAAGTAACTTGATTGGCATGTAATACATTTTTTAATAATATTGAGAAAACAGAGAAAGAATGGGAGCACAATGATGAAAGCAAGGAGTCTAAGTGTGGCGCTTTGCCTGAGCAACCTGACCCATCTTTCTCACAGCCCATCCGAAGTGAGCCAGCTTGCTCCCCTCTCTCTTTACTTTCAGAAGCATAAATAGTTCCCTACGGTTTATTTTATTTCATTTTTCCCTCAAGGTTACCCACATTTTAATACAAGGGAAAAGGCATGCCAATGTCCAGAGTGACTGATAACAGAGTCAGCAAATGAATCAGAACTTTCTTTATCAATAGTGACCTGTAGGGTGCCCTTCTGTCAGAAGGTACAGATTGTCATTAGTTGTGTAGGTGAGGATATGTGGGTGTGGATTTTCACAGAGGCCACCACATATTCCTAAAAAGCAGTCGGGGTGTCCCACCTTTGTGCCAGAATTCTCCAGCCAGCGGGCTGGAAGCTGGCAGTGCAAGCACGGTCTTGCTCATGGCCGCCCCTGGGCTCCCGAACAGTTCCTCCTTGTGTGTCTCTACAGAGCCTTCTGCTCCACCCATCTTCCAATTGCTTGGAAACCCTTCGGAGCCCTTTGTTGGAAATAAGCCATGGATGTGCTGCTGATTTCTCCCCCTGTATACTGACTCTTCCGCTTTTACTTTATCTCCTATTAGCAGCTTTAGGGAATTGAATATAGGCAGAATATAAAGAATTGATGACTAAGTTGTCATTATCTGCTTGTTTTTGCTTGGCTTGTTAAGATCAGGGAAAATGAGGCCACCCTAGAAAGCGATGCCTGGAAGATGAATTATCTCAGATTCACATTTATTCACATATGAAATATTAACTGAGTGTCTCCCTGGGGTGGACACTCTCCTGAAATCCTTGAGAGATGACAGAAGCATGATTATTATTCATTGCTCACAAAAAAGGTGACGGCACCTTAGAGAAGGTCTGCAACTTCTCTGGGTGTGTCGCTGGGTGGAGAGCTGGCATTCTAACACCAGCAGCACAATTCCAAAGCCAGGATCACTGTCTAGAAGATACACTGCCTCTCAGTAACAGCCCTTGTGCTTGTGGGGCTTACAGTCTCTAGCTGGAAAGACAGATACAAGGAAATGTCCTGCTGTGTACTCAGGTGCTCAGAAAGGGACGCTCAGGCTGCAGCTTGGAAACAAGGGACACGTAGCTGGCTGGGGAATCTCCAGTTCCAGGACGGCAGCAAACTGCGGAGAGCCAGGAGAGTGAGCGAGCATCCTGCCCAGGCTACTCGCTCCCTTCCAGGGCACTGGACACTTTAAAATTTCTTCAAAGATTAAAAATACCAAAATGGAAGATCTAACTTGACAAGGGGAGATGCCTTTGAAATAAAAATGTTGCTTTTTTTCTCAAATAATGTCTGTTTCTTTTTTTTTTTCCTAAGTCTGAGATTCCTAAACTTTCTAAGCCATGAATGATGGCTCTGGTTCCATGATGCTCTCCGTCTCTTTCCCTCGCCGCAGGCTGCAGGCAAAGGGTAAGGTGTGCACGGAGTTATAAAATCTCGAAAATGAGGGTTCAGCACCAAATTACCATCTTGCCCTTCCATATCACGCTGCTTCTGTTCTTCTAAAGCAGGTGAATGTTGGCTACAGATGCGAGCTTGAAGCCATTATTCTAACCCACACTGTTAGCGCGTCGATCTCTTCCGCAGAAAGTCAGGGGTGCCCCCATCCTGCTTGCGAACCTAGAACACGTTCTGCGTGCACTCGGAGGCAGTCGCGTTTGCATTTTAGCAGCATGCGGCATACCGAGGAGATGGTCCTGGGCACATCCTTACACATATGAATAAATAATGTTAAAGCTAATAAGATCTCTGAGAGAAAATGATGATTGTCTTTAATCACTAACCTTAAGCAGCAGCGAACCATATTATCAAACACCTTCATTTCTTATAAAACTATCTATCACACACAATATAGACCTGATGGAAAAGAAGGTGGAAGTAATCAGGACAGAATGCCAATTACCTCATTACTTGTCATAGCACATTGTAACTGGAAATTGCTTCTTTCAGGTTCTGTTTGCTCAGGCAATTACAATAAACTCTCTGCTTGACATGTTGTTTGCACAGATGTAGTGCATTAATAAACATGAGGGCTAATCTGAATTATTGAACCAGCCACAATAATTCCAACAAAGGATTTATAATAAGTCCAAGAAAGCTGAGGTATCACTGGAATTCCCTGTAAGCAACACTGACACACTTTATCACATGTAAAATCCTCAAATTTAATGTACAGTGCTGGAATATGTCCCGTAGGTATTTCAGATTTCCTGCGGCTCTTATTCCTCAGCAACTGCCATTCTGAAGGAGAAGCGAGACTGCTAAGGTAAGTGGCAACATCCCAGACTTGGAGGAAATTACTTCTTTTGCTGTCTAGCGCACACATGTGGAGCCCTTTTCACTCTATCTTTTACAAATCTAATTTTATTGGATAGAAAACCCCGCTGTGGTAGCAGTAAAACATTAAATGTTTGGAAGTATCATTGAATCATGTATCCTCCAGCCATTCAGGGCACGGGAAAGAGTCCCAGGGAGCCCCTGTGTGAACATGCAGAGGCTTGCCGAGTCACCTCCTAGCGTGTTCAAACCAAGGGGAAGTCGTACAGAGCAGAGCTCCCTGTCCGAATCTTCTCCACCGAAATCAAGTTCACCTAACTGAGTTCATCTTTCCTATAAATGTTTCTCATATAAAGAGATCATTTTAATGTCAAAAATATAATCACTTGGAAAAGCTGTGTTCCTCATCAGTCTCCACCCTACAGAGCTGGGTTTTAAAATAACTTTGCTTTTTGCTGTGTGAGTAATGAGCAGAATTAGAAATAGAAATATCTTCAGAAGAGAACCAGGGACATTTGTGCAGAATGATTTCCTGGGGTGGAGGGGTAACACTATGGACTGCCACCCAAAGATGTTCCTAGCCTTTGGCATTTGGGTCAGGGCAGATTTCTCTGAGGCACCAAAGGGGGGCTCCTAGGTGGACGTGTCCTCAAATCCCCATGCACGTCCTGTACTTTTAGGCAAGGCCATCTTCACCAAATAAATCCTCTCCTACTTTTCCATTTCTCTCTCCATTAAGTGACACTCCCAATTCACATGTTTCTCAACTTCTTATGCTCAGGCTTCTTTTGTTATTGTGCAATTAAACACATACTAATACTGGTGTGATTGTTTGATTCTAAATCTAAATTCGAGTAGCAGCAAGTAGCCACCCAATCGTAATAGAGCTTTGCCAAAGGAGACACGCTCCCACCATGGACTCCGTTCAAAGGGCAGTACAAGTTTCCACCTCCAAGCACTGCTCCCATGGGAGGTACACCAGCCAAGGCCACTGGGATTGTCAGTGAATCTGGGAAAATCAGTAAGGAATAGTTTCCTTGAATTCTTATTTCCCAGATGGAGAAATTATGAAAGAAAACAAATGTTTTACCCCTAAAATCGGAGCTTAAAGTTTTGATCAATTGTTAATCATAAAATGAAACTCTTGCGCATATGGTTTTTAATTCAAACCCACAGATTCACAGGACAAGTGTGGACACTCTCATTGCCTTTCTTTACCTGCAAGCTGTCCTCCACTTCAGATCTCTCCGCCAGCGTTCTCAAGCTCAGAACCTAACCTGGATTCCGACCACCCCACCCCCACTTCATGAAACCCCGCTTTGCTGGGACAGAAACTGCCCTTTATATAGCTTAAAAAGAAAAGGAGTATCAAGATATCTCAACCCCTAATGGGATCTATTAAAGCAATCCAATTATTTTAATCTGTTTCATATATCATAAAATTATGTAGAACAATTTCATTTAAGTGTTCCTATCACTGTTGAGACTTCAATTGTTACACCTGCAAATATTGAAGAACACGAGTGCTAGCGAAGTTCTATTGCAGTGTATGCAAGTGAGGACCAGAATGAGAAAAAATTTCCATCATAATCAACTTATTCATTCTGTAATAACCTCCTTATGAATCAGGCTTCGGGATTATAATGTCCTATGATTAGTTTCAACCCAAAGTTAATGTTGTGCTTTGAGTTAGTGTTTGCTTTACTCAACTTATAACACTCTCACATACAGTGAGAATACTTTTAATTATAAAATAATTATAAAAATAAATTGAATAAAATAAATGAACAATTGCTCAAAAGAGGATGAATTAGACCATTTAAATACTACACAGAGTAAATCTTCTTTAAAGGACAAAATACGTTTGAAAGTTAAAAGTAAGGAAAGCCAGGTTTCATGAAGTGGAAATGACTTTTCATTTAATTTAACCACATATTTCCTGTTCCATGATGAGTTTTCTCTGCAGTGCATGTGACTTATTGAAATCTTAGGATATTTAGTTGTACATGCTAAGGGCACAGAAGATCCCCTGATTATTTTTCAATAAGAATGTTCTGCTCCAGTGAATACTCAAAAGCAAATGTATAAACTACACGGGTTTTACATTGTTGTCATATCAATAATACAAATTAAACCACTGAAAAATCGAAGCTGAGAAATGTCTTAATCTTTACTATACTACTAACATCTCCCATTTAAGCATCATGTTTATATATTATACACAGTTTGGGGCAGTAGAATCAACCCAAAGTCTTCCTTTCACATCATATATCAATCCAGATATATAATTGGTATATGAATTAAAATCACATTAAAACTCATCTGTAATCTCAGCACACTGGGAGGCTGAGGCAGGAGGACTGCAAGTTGTAGCCCATTCTTGGCAATATGATAACTTAGGGAGACTATCTCAAGATAAAACTTCATTCATTCATTAAAAGGTTTGTGGATATACCTCAGTATGAAGGCCCTGGCTTCACTCCTTAGTAACACACACACACACACACACACACACACACACACACACAGAGATCAATATCTTAGGTATATATTTCTTCCGATATACAAAAACATATAAACATAAAGTTATAGTTGTATAATTAATAAAAAAAAATAGTGTAGTGAATGAAACCCATGGAAAACTATATAGGGGTTACAAAAAAGATTTAGTCCTCTTCATTCTAGTTTAATTTAACCTCAATGATAATAATTAAGCATAAGTGGACCCATTCATTTCCTACCCAAGAAGTTGAATACTGATCCGGTCTGGATCACTTACTTGGTGTTGAAAGCCTTAGGAAATGTGGATAGGAACTTTCAAGAGATGCCAGTGTCATAAAAATCCATATAAATGCACACACGTAACCATCTTGTTCAAGAGTTTTGTGTTTTGATTTCTGGAATATATTATGGAGATACACAGAGAAACACGTATACAAGCATGAAAAGTTAATTAACTAAGTAAAATTCCTACTTTGCCATTTTAAGTTCCAACATGATTGGGAACATTTCTTAAAAATGAAAAGTCAATTTGTTTTTCTAGTAAGGATCACTTATAGTTAACGTTTCAGTGGTTACATGTTACTTAAGGTTACTTAACTTTCCTTACCTATGAAAATGATGAAAATCTGAAAATTTAGTCCACACAGTGAAGTCACCACAGCTATGAAATCTATAGACAGAAGCTGGGCTGTGGAGGGCGTGGCTGAGCCACACCCAGGTGGTCAGGAGTCAGGGACGGGCCGGCAGCCCAGACTCACAGCACTGCATTTCCACTGATGTTCAGTAGAACCAATGCATTTTCCAAATCAAAAGTAAAAGTGACGGTTTTGCTGGCCACTTCTTTCCACCTTGGGTTCCATTAATCCCACTTATGCACATACAACACACCCACAGTTATAATCTGGCATTGTGCAGACAGGGTGGAAAAGGAAATAGAAATGATTTGTCTCTAAAACAATTCTATGAACTGTTTCAAGGTACTTGACATTTGCATGATTTTAGAAGTTACAGACCCTCTCCTTCTCCTAGCACCTATGGAACATTTCAGTTCCTGTCATCATCAAATGTTGTTGGGGAAAATGCAAGAAACAAAAGCTACCAACAGCGGTTTACCCAACATTTTTAGTGGAGGCCCCATTGTGACTGAATTTTCTCATCAGAAAACTGAGAAGACCAGACTTCAACATGAGCGATCATCATCAAAGCTCCTAAAATGTGGCCGGGATATTCCCTGAATTTCTGATTCTACACACAGACATAATGAATCACTTTGTGACCTTTTCCTTCTCGATGGCTGGTCACATCCCAGTACCGGAGACCTCACCAATCTTTACGAAAATGACTTCTAGCCACAATAGATTCATTAAAACTACAAATGCATCAGTCATCTGTGGATATGTATCATTCTGCCAATTGCTCTCCAACAATCATGTGATGAAATTATTTACTTTTATGGTTTGGACCTGGAAAGCTGGTGAACGCCTTGAGATGACAAGATCCTACGAGTTCAAAGCCTGGCAGCAGCACGTGACCAGCTTACTGTGTTTTACCGCAGACCCGCTTCTTCCCCAGGTGTGACCAGTAGCAGGAAGTAAATCGCACTGCCTGACCCTTTTCTGATCAGCACAGCCATGTGGGTGTCGGGCTGGGATTCTCCACCCTCAGAACTGCCCACTGGGCCGCAGTGCTTTCAGATACTGTGCTCCTGACAACCTCCTAGTTCTGTATTGATCTTCGCTATGTGGATAGTCCCAGGAAAGAAAGTAACTTGCTACAAAATTAGAATCTCGCCGCTTTCACGTATCTTTAAGAAATATTTACATTCTTAAAAAAAGAAATAAAGGCTGTTTTTTCTAAGATAGCAGCGCTTTAAGTAGCCTTTGAAATACTTATAGGTTGTCTTCCTGCTTTTAGCTCATCACCAGGGGAAAGGTGTGGAACTCTGAAAAAGGGGAGAGGTGTTGCTGTCTTGAGTTTCTTCATCTAAGAATCTACTTACTGCTTTGTCAGCAAGCAGAAGCACAGAGAGAGACAGAAAGAGAGAGAGAGAGGGAAGAGAGAAAGAGGGAGAGAGGGAGGGGGGAGAGAGAGAGGGAGAGAGAGAATCAATGAGAGTTTGCATTTCCTGGAGATGGTAAAAGACTACTAATTCAGGACCTGTGCTGAGAGATACCTGCTGAGTGGGCTTAAGTTGGAAACCATCAGGGAAGGAAGGAGCCCTCAAGAGCATGCAGGGAGCTGTGCTACACTATCGACTGGACACTTTTAGCAAGCGCTTTAGAGGAAGTCCACTGCCTTTCCTCTTGCAAGAAAAACTCAATATTCGGGAGCAGGGAACTCTGAAACCAGAGAACTTGCTGTGGGGAGAAAAAGTAAAAAGACACAGACTCCATTAGATCCTCTCTCAAGGGCCCACCTCTCCGCAGGGCTTCGGCGGGCTTCTCAAATGTCAGCCACCCTGCCTGCCTGGCCTTAGCAACTTCTGCTAACAGAGAACAAAGTCAAGTTCTCCAAGTTTGGATGCTTTTAGAGGCCAGGTTGAAGTTGAACTCTTTAAAATGCCGTTTTTTAAGGGTTATTTTAATCACAAGACAAATCAACCCAGAAGAATGAGAAAATAGTCACATAATTTGCAGCTTTTCATGATTTCAGATAGTGCTTTATATTTTTCCATTATCAAATTGCATAACAGTTTCATCTTTCAAAATAAACTAAATGAAAAAGAACTGAAAAAGGCCAACTTCCGCAGCTAGGAAACTCATTAACCTACCCCTCGGTCCGTTTCCCTCTGAGAGGACCACACTCCCCTCTGTGGATCCTGCCACTGGGAAGCTGTATTTAAGTTCAAAGCGCAGGTCTTTTCACCCTGTTTTTCAAGTGCAGTGCCACCGAATTTCCTTTTCCTGTAACTTTCTCCCCCTCCTATACCTCAGCCCTTAAAAACCAGCAACACGAGTAAGTCTGATGGATCAGGATGGATACGAAGCAAAACTTCTCCTGAGCAAGTACGCTACCCTGGGTCAGCAGAGAAACACACGCTGAAAGTACTGTTCGGAAGCCGACTTACCTTTCGCCTGCTCTGTTCATCTTAATATTTCAAGGGCTACAGTGGCAGGTCCTGCAGAGTTCCCCCTGGAAGAACTGCAGGAGCTGATATAGGTTCAGAAGAAGCAAATAGGGGCTTTACCAGGGAAAATGTGGAAAATCCAAGAATTAAAGTGCCGTTATTTCGATTGAGGAGAGTGCAGTCTATTTCCTGGTACGTGACTCAGTGCATATTTCCTTGTCATTGTCTTCAGGCTCACTTAACCATAAAGAGGGAAGGCAGCGCAGTGAAGCGTGCCGGCCCTGACAATGGGCTTTCTGCAGGTTAGCCAAATTTAACCGGGAAAGCGCGCCCAAACCCTTTGTCCGCTACATTTGCACCATAATGTCGTCCTTCTGCGCCTATTTCGCGGACCAACTCCGACCATTTATCCCCGAAGATGGAAAAGGTCATTTTTGGTTCTGTCCTTAAAAGTTACTTTATAAAGTACCGCGCGGTTCCCCTACCCAAGACACAAAGGGGAAAGAGCACTTCACAGGCCACAATTAGGGCTTCTGTTTCCGCTCCCCTGCCCTTGTCAAAGCTTTGATTTAGTTTTCCTCAGTTTTGTCCAAGGGTCATTACAGATGTCTGCAGCCGATTAGCAGCTCCCCCACCAGCCCTCTCCTACTGGGTGATTAGCAAATTAAAACTGTGCATTCTTCTCTGTCTGCGGAGACCTTTGGGACAGATTAGCAAATGTGGCTATTTGTGGCGGCTGGAGGGCGTAGCAAGGTGTTTGTCTCCGAATTTTGGGAGCTAAATATTAAGTTAGCAATTCAGAGCCTCCTCGTGATACGTGCTGCAGCGTTTAATGAAGCGTTCAACTCTGAAACTTAGAAACAATTGCATCCTCGACGGGGGCGGCGGGAAGACTTTGCAGCCCTGCCATCCAGAATGGGTGGCAGCCTGACCCATTATGAAACCGGCTTGGGCGTCTGCCGCAACGGGGCTGAGCACGGTTGCAGACTTCCAGTCGGAAACCGAAACTCCTGCTCCCCAGGAGGACTCGGTATGATTTTTAAAGCATTCACGACTTAAGAATTCAAGTAAATGCCAGCTATAAATGAGGGATTCAAATGATCCAGAAGAGATGGAGGCTTCAGTTTCAAGTGGCAATTGAAATATAAGAGAAAGTTCCCTGGCTCCATCTTTGTTTCAGGAGAGCAAATGTTTGATTAGGTTAGCAGATTGCGGAAGGAAAGGATTTGGCAGAATTACCCCCACCATATATAGGATCTAGAATCTTCGGAGGGGTCGGGCAGAAGAGGTCCAAATGTCAGGCTTCCACTCAGAATATCCATGCTGCAAAAAGTGTATTCTTCATGTGTCTTCCCCGAGAGAACATAACTAAAATGTTAAAAGAATAAAATGTTCTATTTTTTTCTTTATTCTCATAATCTATGGTGATAACTCAAGCGAAAGAACACACATTTCTCAAACAATATAGAAATCAGTGGAAAATGAAAAAGCAGAGGGCAGACGAAGCCACATATGAAGTCAGTTATTAAACTGAAAGTCATGTGTAGATTATACTAATGTCAGCCTTCCTCTTCATGGTATCCGCTGAGATTTAGAACGTGGGCAAGGAGACACCTTCCCGATGAATACCCGCAGTTCAGGACCTTGTCCTGTGAAGTAGCCAGGTAGGAACAAAATGGATTATCACTGCGACATGAGCCACTTTATTTTGCCACCAGAGAAGCTTTCCGCCACCTCCGAAACAAAGAAGCCTATTGATAAATTCTGAAAAGGCAAGTTTGATGATTGAAGCCATCTGTGCTTTTCAGTT
Source organism: Chinchilla lanigera (assembly GCF_000276665.1). NCBI lineage: Eukaryota > Metazoa > Chordata > Mammalia > Rodentia > Chinchillidae > Chinchilla > Chinchilla lanigera. The sequence continues at coordinate 9,018,559 of NW_004955470.1, read as the reverse complement.
TTAGAGAAAAAAAATATTTTTAATGGCATATCTCAAGCCCCTGACGACTGGCAAGGAAATGAGATAGAAAGACAGGCACGTGAATCAGAAGTCTGTAGACCACTCCCTTACAGCTTGTAAACAAGCAATTCCTAAATCAATGCATCGATTTAAAGATAACACGTGCAGCCTCCTGAGGCGAACTAAACACAATCCTTCATTTCTAGTATACTCAGGGACCACAAAATACTACACTAAATCAAAGTAGTTCAATCAGTCAGCAAGATGTGATTTACGGACCGGGGGAGTCTCCTGGTAAATAGGATTTTATTTGTATTATGTTATCCCCTTTATCACAAAGTGTAAATTCTGCAGCATCTCATGGAGGAATTTCAGTTTAGTAATGAGGACACTTCATTAGTGATGTAATGTGCAAATGTAAACAATAATTACTAATTGAATGAAGGTAAACATCGCTGCACTTGGCCAACACTGACACTCGATATACACGTAGTTTTCAGCAGCGAGCCACCCTTGTTTGGCACAAGCGAAATGGGCTGCGCTATTGTTTCATCAACCCGTTAGCGTGCTCTCTGGTTTTCCTTCGTACGTTCCTCCTTTGTCATCAGAAAAGTGGGTCTTCGGCTAAATGACCAGAAGAGAATCCTCGTCTCTCATTGGCAAGTAAGTCAATGCATCAAATGTTGGGTACTTTTGCAAACTGAAAGGGCGTGCGTAGGGTTTTTCTACGATGACATTCCAACGTCCCTGCACCTTCCAGCCCTGTCTGTAGCAGAGCAGCATACAAAGGTCTTTTCTGCTGGAACCCTCTGCACTTGCTGCCCAAGGCCCAGGCTCCTTTCTGGGCTCTCTGGCTTTGTTACATGCCAGATATTCACGCTTTAGAGAATATCAGGGTTCTTTGTGTTTGTATGTTTTTCTCGGGCACACAGAATCATGCCACATGTGCTTGTTCACTTGGTTTTATTTTGTATTTTTTTCTTTTTGGATTTCATCTAGGGATTTCTACAAATGATGATGATGAGGAGGAAGGGGATATAATATTATAGTTAAGGTGCCCTACCATTTGTAGATAGAACTTGTCTTCCAAGCATTTCTTTTTGGGAACAAGAAAAAGGTATATTTAAAAAATGATGGAGGGGACTGGGGGTATAACTCAGCAGCATAGTGCCTGGCTGGCAAGGGTGAGGTCATGAGTTTGAGTCCTGGTACCACCAAAAAAACAAAATAAAATAAAAAAGATGGAAAACAGACTGTGATGATTGATACCTTGGGTCAACTTGAGAAGTGAAGAAGTGTAACTAAGTGACTCGGCAGGGAGCCAAGGTCCTCACTCTGTAAACATCCTCATCCTGTGCAAGACGAGGGCAGGGAGATGGTGTGAGTGCTACACCGCTCTGGAGGGAGCAGTCTGCATACAATATAAGGAAGAGAAAGAGCCTTGCTCTTCCTGCTCCTCCTCCTTTTGCTCTTGTTGCTTTGCTGTCTTCTGCTGGCATGAACCGTTGCCCCTGTGCCATGTGCCACCCTTCCTTGGAGCCAGCTGATTATGGACTGAAACTTCCACAAACTGTGAGCTAAGTAAACCTTTCCTTCCTTAATTCTGGATGTTGTTTATTTGAGAACGAGAGAAAAGCAACCAAGGCACAAATATAAGCCAGGATGACCTTAGGTGACCTGGACATGCACTCACCCTCATGAAGCTGAGCCCTCCTGTGAGGGGTTTTCCCTTCTTTACAGCTATCTGAGGTCAACACCACAGTTATTCTCATTTTACACACAAGTAAATGAAGGGTGGAGCTCAGACACCTGAGCTGCAGTCTTGTAGCTGATGAGGAGGAGAGGCAAAACTGAAATACCAATCTGACTCCTAGACATACATGGAAAGTTCTTTCGAAGAGTACGCTTTGTGTAGTAAGTTCCTTATAGTATACAATTTCTTCTAAAGAAAGGACTAAGATTTATAGGTGAAAGGCAGGAAAATTTGAAAAGTATAGCAATATTGCCCTAGAGTACTAAAGACGTGTGTGTGTGTGTGTGTGTGTGTGTGTGTATGTGTGTTTTCTTTCTGGTACAAGTGATTGAATCCAGGGCTTTCATATTGAGCTAAGTCTCCAGCCCCATTTTTACTTTTTTAAAAAAGAAATTAGACCAGGTCTTCTGAAGTTACTAAATTGCCCAGAGTGCACTTAAAATTGTGATCCTCCTGCCTCAGGCTCCCAGAGTTCTGGGATTGCAGGTGTATGCCGTTATATCTGGTTGAGTTTCCTGGTTTTTAGAGTATAATACTTAAAGGCAATGATAATTTCAAATTTTTCTGGTAGCCCAGAGCTACAGAGACCCACGCAGTGTATTTGTCACCTAGAAATTGATTTTCACCAAGCTGCCCTTCAGCCTTCCTGACTGCCCTTCCTCCAATGTGCCCAGCACCTTCCTGTCTTAGAGGGGTACCTTTGCCTTATCATGGACCCCAACACCAGAGGGTGCCAGTGTTACCTGCTCGGAAAGCCACTCCGGATTTCCCCACCACACAGGTGTGGGGTCAAGGGCAAAGGACACATTGTGGATTTGTACAGAAAGAGCAGCATTTGCAAGGTGTGTATTTAAGTTACCATTCCCTTGGGGCTGAGGATTTAGCTCAGCGGCAAAAGCGCCTGCCTGGCAAGCGTAAGGTCGTGAGTTTGGTTCCCGGTACCAGAGAAAAACCAAAAAAAAAAAAAAAAAAAAAAAAAGTTACCATTCCCTTCAGCTGTACAAGGAGAAGATGGAAGACCAAGGGGGTGAGGTCCAGGAGTATAAAATGCTGGGAGTCCATATAGAGAGGACATTTAAAATCATGGGACCAGACTTAATCACTTAGGATCTTGTTACCAGAAAGAGTAACAGAGATGTAGCAGGGTGTATGGAGTTCGGATGGGAGCATGTCACTCTCCGTGTTTGTGAGCTGCTCTGCCACAGGTCTAAAAATCCAGGAGCATCCCTGTCTCCGACCACAGAGTCTGTGACTGTGAGTCAATATGTGCCTTTTCTCTTAACGAGTTCATAATCTGATGGACTTCTTTTACAGTAAAGGGAAGTTGAATAGCACAATATCATTTTTCTTTAATTTTTTGTAGTTTGCAAAATGGAATTATAAAGATATTAGGATAGCTATGAGTTTCCTTTGGCTTCTGTAGCAAATTCTCGAAATTTAAAACACAGGAAGTCATATCCTTATCATCCTGGAGGTCACAAGTCACCGATGGCTTCCCTGGGCTGACACAAAGGTGTGGACATGGCCCGTTTCCTGGGCGGCTCCAGGCGAAGAGCCACTTCTTCCCCTTCTCCAGCTCCCAGGACTGCATCATTTCCTGGCCCGGGAGCCCTTCCTCCCCTATCCAAACCCTTCCTCCCCTGGTGGGGGACACCCCACCGCAGTGTCCCCTATGCCCTACTTTGACCCCCATTTCTCCCTTTCCCAAGGAGCCTTGCGATTATAATAGTTTATTACTGGGATAATCTCCTGATCTCATTATGGTCAGAGTCAGTATATCTGTAAAGCTCACTTTTTTATGTAAATAAAACTTTGGTAGATTGGAGGGATTCAGGTGTAGATGCCCTTAGGGACCATTCTTTAGCCTACACAGAAATGCTTCATCATTTGCATCTAACTGCTTTATAATGCAAGTCTCAAATATTTCTTGTGGCTTCAAGGTGCTCTGAAAAACACTACTGAGAAACTAAGGTGCTGAAAGCTGGATCTTCAGTAGCCTTTGACTAGGGAGCAACCAATTAGAGACCCAGAGATTTCTAAATATTGAGGCTCAGAGAATTCTGATAGTTAGAGTTGGGAAAGAGACAAAGTATTCAGCAGAGGAAATCAAGAATAGCTAATGAAGTAGGAGATACATCAGAAGAGGGTGAGACCTCAGAAAGTGAACGAAGAAGGAATTCTAGAATGACAGAGCAGTGGTGTTTATCTAATACTGTACACAGGCCGGGAGTGAGAACTGCCCTTGCCAGTTGGGCATCACTGGAATCCCTAATGTATATGTGAGTGTATTTGCATACTTACGTGTTCAAATGCAATATAGTGAATGGGCATTCAAGCTAGCTTTTAGAAAAATAATTGTAGTACCGGAAAAAAAAAATAAAAATAAAAAGGGGCTGGGGACTTAGCTCAGTGGCACAGCACCTGCCTGGCAAGCATGACGTTGTGAGTCCGATTCCCAGTACCGGAAAAAAACCAAAAAAAAAAAAAAAAGAGAGAAAAATAATTGTGACCCCTCAATACTATAGAGATGAATACTCTATCTATCTATCTGTCCATCTATCTATTCATCCATCCATGCATGTACCTTGTGTGAGTGTATGAATAATATTATGGAATCAGAAGTGCATAACTAAAGAAAATCATTGTTAACGAGTTATTTTGGAAATACTTGCAGTTTTATTTGGGATATTACAGAAGGACATTTCCGCAAGAACCTGGACGACTCATGCAGGACCTGTTGTTATATATCTAACTACTTTAACTCACCCTGAGTTAGTCTGGAAAACACCACTAGTACTGGCAAAGGAACACAGTCAGCATATAATTTATTTAATTAGTAATTCATGTATCCAGTCACTCAACAAACACAGAACTCCTACTGTCTAGAACAACATGGGGTGCCACGGTAAGTGTCAGGCAGCAGAGCCCAGGAATGACCATGCTTTGCCTGATGCAATCACCAGGGACACGGCAAGAAGCAGAAAGGGCAGCCCACAAGGCAAACCCCTGTGACGTTGCAAAGTTGGGTTATTTCAGTCGTGTTGTTGCAAGTCCTATTAGTTTTCTTTTTTAAGGTGATTTTTTCAGTGCACTGCGTTTACATACAAAAACAGATACCCACATTACGCTATCAGGCACTTCACTAAAAGTTTTTTGAAGTGGCTTTCCCCTTAATTACCTCCGCCAGGTTAGCAGATGAAATGAGCAGAGCAAAATATACCTTACTCCCATCCAGTGCACTGACCTAAATCAAACACCTGTGGCATCACCCAGACTGGGCAGTGGGAGTGTCTGCATTATTGAGCAGGGGCCAGGTACGAAATTCAAAAGAGGCTCGTTGTCTTTTGCAAACTGGTATTCGTTGCATTTGCTGTCCTTTTAGCTTCCTTTGATTTGGAAAGCAGATATTCAGTTATGGTTATGAACACTTTTTAATACAGCACTTTCAGAAAGATCTTTTTTTATTTTTTAGTATATGGTAATGTTATTTCTATGATTATAAAGACAGAAGTTCCATGTAATATTTCTTGTGCCTGGATGAATTTTTACAGGTGTACTGCATTTGCACTTTGTAACCGGAACTGGGTGTTTAAAAGAAAACTAAACAGTTTAAAGCCAAGTGATTAAGCTCACCGTGATACACACAAGGTAAGGCTGTTACAACTACCACTGTACTCTAGATGTTTTTTGTCATTAATATCAGACTACTGAGAAAACCCTATGCTTACTTGTAAATTATGCATTCAGATGGTCCCCAAGAAACTGTAGACAACTGCAGAGACTCCAAACAAAAAGATGTTAACCAAAATAGCTCTGCTTAAACACAGTTGATTATGCTGCTGCAGCAAACCCAGGGACTGGAGGCTGAAAGAAAAGGCCCTTCAGTTGCTGGTTGCATGATTCCTGCTCAAAGCAGAAGAGCACCTTGCCAACCGCGTCCCCCAACCACTTCTTCACTTAAGGATTCATTAGCTTTCCATTTGGCCTTCTCCCAGCCCCTCTTGTATTGCCCTTGGCCAATAACCATTCATCAAGAATCTGTCTGCTATGAACCTGTGGAACAAACGGGATCTTCCTTCTAAGCCCTGCCAAAGTGGAATCAGAAGCATTTTACCTAAGAATGTGGATAATGTCATGTATGTTTAAAAATGTGCTTTCCCAGGGCAATTTTCAGGAGATGTCTGCTAGTCCATAGCCACACTAACCTCCCTTCATGCAAGCAAACTGTACCCCTTGGGTAGGTTAGTCAGAAACGTCACAGGATATTCACCTAGAATAGAATTTCACACAAACTGCTAATAATATTTTAGTGTAACTATTCCCAAAGATTAAAGAGGATATATACTTATAGTAAAACAAAAAAATCCATTCTTTATCTGAAATTCGGCTGTAGGTGAGCACTTGCATTTATTAGCTAAATCTGGCATGCTTAGCCTGGGGGCCATTGGAATATTGATCTCCCAGATAGATCCTTTTTAGTGTGCAACATGTTTCTGAGGCCAGCATTCACTGCCTTTTTATTTTTTTATTCTTTTTGTCAGAAAGTCAGGGAGGCTGCTAAATATTTAGCAAGGATCTTTCTGGAAATCTCAACCTTCTAGTGGAGGGGCCATCAACTCTTTCCTCACATTAAAAACCCAAAAGCCTCCAAAGTCTGTAGCTCAGTCTACAACAGAAAGTTTTAAAACCTCTTCTTATTTTCAACCAACAAGAAATTGTAAAGTAATTTTGATACATTTTCAGATCTGCAGCTTAAGTGTCGTTCGTGTCAAACTCCCACAATAGTAATGCTATACAGTTTTTAAGCACGTAGACATTAAAATAGTTTAGAAGTAAACATTAAATTAAAATTAATTTAAAAAATAAAATTAAAATTTGTAGAATGAATAGAGTCTGCAAAGGGGATGGAGTTAGGTAGAGGGGAATTGATACATTTTATTCATTGTTTGCTGTGGGGTCTTAGACCAGAAACTTATAGTCCACATCTGTCTATCACAGACATGGCATATAGTAGAACTGATCTGAGAATTAGACATTGTGGGAGCAAAGAATGTGGTACAGTACCAGGAACTTAGCACACTGCTGTTTGATGATGAATATAATCACGTTTAAAGCATAGATGAGGCAGATCATTCTAGTGCCAAGGGAAGCACGAATGTCAAGCTTTAGGTGAAAGACAAAATTATTTAAGAATGCCATTTTCCTATTGTTTAACTACAAAATTTGTTGATAAATGAATCAATCAAATACAAAAGTCAAGGTGAATTACCTAGTGAATAGCGAATTATGATTTGAAGAAAAATATGCAGTGGGAGCCCATAACTCAAAATTTTAACCAAAAATATTTATAACTACAGAATCTTTGCCATCTCTCTCGTGATGGGTTCTGCTGCCCAGTTATCCGGAATAGTTCACAGTATAAATGTAAATACTGGGAGCTCATTTGAACCCCATCTGGTCCGTTATAATGATATTACCACGAAAACACTTAGGTTAAGGTCGTGTGAGAAATCACACATTAACAGCTTGCCATCAAGGCCTGTGTGCCAGTTTAGCCACTTCCGCTTGTACTCACCATTCTTTTGCTTTCTTTCCCCCCAGATTTCCAATCCTGGATCAACACATATAGGTGCTGTCCTTGTTTTTTCACTACACTAAGGACTATCCCTTCACTCTGCACTTTAATATCATTATTTTCTAAAAACATCAACCCAGGTGCATCAATAAATATTATTATTATTATTATTATTATTATTATTTTCTCTAGGATAAATATTCTTTAATAATAATGATAATAATTTATTATTTTAAATATTTATTGCTATTTAATTATAAGAAATAAATTTTTTTTGTCCCTTTTTGAGACAGGGTCTTGCTATGCAGTTCAGGCTGTCCTCGAACTCACTTTGTACCCCAGGCTGGTCTTGAATTCACAATGATACTCCTGCCTCAGCCTCCCAAGCGCTGTGATTACAGGTATGGGCCACCATACCTGGTTATTGAAAAATTCTTTAATAATAAAAAATATAATAATAGTTCTTTCCTTACAGTTCCTACATCTTTCCTGACTACTTTGGGTTGATTTTGTCTTCCTCACTCCACTCTAGGCTTCTGGTCTACCTCTGTCTTACTGCTGTATCCATTTTACAAGTAAACTGAAATAAACACTGGTATGAATGTATTATCATGATTTCTCTATCTTCATACACTTGTTAATTCTACTTTTCTGAAAAGGATTTAGCTAAAGATGTATATTGTGCTATTTTTCTGCCATTTATTTTAGTTGTCATTATTATCTTCTTTTGATAATACTTCTTTACAAGATCATGTCTTGGATTTATAACTGAGAAGATAACACAATCAGAATTTGTCACTTGATACAAATTATATTAATTGATTACATTTTCTGTATCAATATTGCATGAAATTAACGGCTATATCCATCTTCTCAGTTCCCTGTGGTACTATTCCTTTAAGTTATTTAATTTTTCTTTCTCTTTCTCTATCACTTTAGTTTTCTCTCTCCACTAACTGTGAGAAAAGTTGATGATAGAAGGACTTACACAAATGTCTCTTTGAGCAGAAAAGATGTCAACACATTGTTCTCCTTCAAAACTTTTTACAGATATCAGACATTTGTCACAAAGAGCAAGAGCCTACTCCAAATTACAGCATGTAAACTTTTCCTCCATCCACGTTTGATCCTGTGGCTGAGGGTGGGTCACTTTTCTGAATCTCATAGTTCTGACCTAAAGATATCATAGACCAGAGAAAAGTCCTGTGCTCATTCATGCAACTGTCCACGTGAGAATCACTTCCATAGGTCCTGAGCTCAGGAAATGGAAGTCCTTCACTCCATATTCATTCTTTTTGGTGGTTTCTTTTTTTTCCCCTTTTGAAGCAGGGCTTCACTATGCAGTTAGGCTGGTCTTGAGCTCACTTTGTATCCCAGGCAGGCCTCAAGCTCACTGTAATCCTCCCGCTTCATCCTTCTTTGTCCATTCTTTCTAAGATCTTGTCCTTTCACACAAAACCTTATTCCTGCATGTATAAGTATAACTTTGAAAAGGATTTATGAAAAATAATTCTAATACAGTTATAACATTATTAAATATAAAATTTTAAACAATTACTTTCAATCAAAATCATTTTCATTTCAAAAGAATATATGTTAAGTAAATAGTATTAAAATAACTGCACCAGTATACTTCTCTTCCATGAAGAATCACAGGTCATTAGAGTATCAGTATATCTGCATAAATCACACAGATACTTTAATATTTATATCACTGTGGCTAGTGCATAGTAATATTCCTTAATTTTAAAATACTCAAGTAAGCAGGCCCTCGGAGCCGGCCGAGCAGGCTCCCCCAGCCTCCCGCGCCTTGAGCCCAGGCAGCCAGTTCTCCGGGAGCGGCAGGGCTCCTGGGTCCGAGAGTGGGCCGGACTCATACCACC